>NW_027066004.1:0-20035 GCF_032884065.1 Artemia franciscana
TTGAGACATTACAGCTTGGATATGATTTTTGAGTTATTAGAATTTGTTTTATACAATACTTATATAAGATTTGGTGGTGATTTGTACAAGCAAATCGCGGGATTTCCCTTGGGGGGGGGAGGGAATTCCAGCTAATTTATAGCTGACTTGTTTTTAAGTCAACTAGAATATAAACATATGATGGATAAGAATAATCCCAATAATTTAAAACATGTTTTGTCAAATAAAAAAAGATATTGGATAATATTTTGGTCTTAAAAAGTAAGGATTTCATTGAAATTTCTAAAATATATATCCATCAGAGCTTACTCTTGAACCTAGTCATGGCGCTGGTCATGAAGATTATTTCTTAGATTTAAATGTTAATATTTGTGATAATAATAAGTTAAGTTCTAAAATGTATAATAAAACGGATGATTTTGATTTTGAAGTGATAGGTTTCCCATTCCCTAGAAAGTAATATAAACTCAAATATCACTTATTCTCCGTTTTTCTCACAGTTACTTCGTTGTACAAGGATTTGTAGTAATTATATTGATTTTAAAAATAGATGTATAATCTTAAGCCAAAAATTGATATCAGTAGGTTTTTCTGCAAATATATTAACTTGGCAATTTAAAAAATTTAGTTTTCATTATAACAAACTTTTAAATAAATATCAAAAGAATTATCTGGAAATACTTAAGGAAATTTTCAACTAATTTCAGAGGTTTCGACAAATGATGATGCAGCGCCATTTATTTTGAATTGTGTTTTTAATAGAGCGGATTTTTTGAAAAAATAGCCACATGGTAAAGATGAATTCTATAATTGTTTAGTTCATTAATTTTTTTTTGCAATGAGTTAATATTTGTGATTTGGTAAATTTTATCATATTTAGTTTACCTATTGTTGCTAAAAAGAGGGATATATTAACAGGATAAGCTTGTTTTGGTGTTACTTGGTTGTTTTACATTTGCTGTTTTTTTTCGTAGGCATGTATTTTGGGGGTGATACCTGACACGGGGATTCCATGGATATTTTGTGGTAGCCACAACACTTGGCTGGGTAGAGAATTTAAAGTTGCGAAACCCTATAGGCCCGTATATTCTCCTGATGAGCCCTTGTGTTGGGTTGTTGCCTCTGAATTATTTGTCTTTATTATTTTTTTCTATTGTTTGGTAAATGACGACTTATACTTATTGACGACATTACTGCCTGTCCATGGCTTATTCTTTATGGTTGATTGTGTTTGGCTATGCTGTTTGACCTTTGTGATTGTATGAATAAGTAGGGCTAAGGCCTCATTCAAGTGCTGGTCTATATGAATCACTAATTTAGGAAAACAGTCTTCCTTTTCTCCTTCTGTCTCTTCTTTTGTTTTTTTTATGTGTTTGTGCTGTTACTTTGGTGATTTCCCTTTTCATGATATAATAAAAAATGACATTAAAATACTTTCTGAATTGAAAAATAATAAGACCCTATTTATCACTAGGGTAGATAAAGGCAATACCATTGTGATTATGGTCACCGATGATTATGATCAAAAAATAAATACAATCATTTCGGATACTACTTTTTACGAAAATTGGATTTCCATCCCACGGATAAATATATAAAATCGATTAGAAAGGAATTTGAGTCCTTGAAAAATAATTTACACTTTACCCAACAATTTTATGATAAAATTTATTCAAAATGGTGTTCAAACAGTTCGTGGTAATGAACTGTAGTAAGGAGCGACCCGGCTCAATAGTAACCAAAACTCTAAAAAATTGAATTTTGATATCAATAGCTACATCAAAAGAATTGCATTTTAGTGCTGATTTTAAATATATAAGTTTCATCAAGTTTAGTCTTATCCATCAAAAGTTAAGAGCCTGAGAAAATTTGCCTTATTTAAGAAAATAGGAAGAAACACCCCCTAAAAGTCGTAGGATCTTAACGAAATTGATACCATCAGATTCAGCGTATCAGAGAACCCTACTATAGAAGTTTCAAGCTCCTATCTACAAAAATGTGGAATTTTGTATTTTTTGCCAGAAGACAAATCACGGGTGCGTGTTTATTTGTTTTTTTGTTTTTTTTTTTCTTTTCCCCAGGGGTCATCGTATCGACATAATGGTCCTAGAATGTCGCAAGAGGGCTCATTCTATCGGAAATGAAAAGTTCTAGTGCCCTTTTTAAGTGACCAAAAAAATTGGAGGGCATCTAGGCCCCCTCCCACGCTCATTTTTTTTACCAAAGTCAATGGATCAAAATTTTGAGATAGCCATTTTGTTCAGCATAGTCGAAAAACATAATAACTATGTCTTTGGGGATGACTTACTCCCCCACAATCCCTGGGGGAGGGGCTGCAAGTTACAAACTTTGACCAGTGTTTACATATAGTAATGGTTATTGGGAAGTGTACAGACGTTTTCAGAGAGATTTTATTTTGTTTGGGGGGTGGGGCTGAGGAGAGGGGGATATGTTGGAGGATCTTTCCTTGGAGTAATCTGTCATGGGGGAAGAAAAATTCAATGAAAAAGGCGCAGGATTCTCTAGCATTACTATAAAAAAACAATGAAAAATAAACATGAAAACGTTTTTTCAAATGAAAGGAAAAAGTAGCATTGAAACTTAAAACGAACAGAGATAATTACGGATATGAGGGGTTCTAAAAATACTTTAGCATAAAGAGCGAGGTATTTAGGAGGAGATAAATACCTTGCTCTTTATGCTAAAGTATTTTTAGCAATTTCAACTATTTATTCTACGGCCTTTCTGATTCAGGGGTCATTCTTAAAGAATTGGGACAAAACTTACGATTTAGTGTAAAGAGCGAGGTATTAACGAGGGTACAAACCCGAGGGGGTTTGTACCCTCATTACAAAATATTTAACAAAAAAACAAAATAAATTTAACAAAATAAAATCTCTCTGAAAACGTCTGTACACTTCCCAATAACCATTACTATATGTAAACACTGGTCAAAGTTTGTAACTTGCAGCCCCTCCCCCAGGGATTGTGGGGGAGTAAGTCATCCCCAAAGACATAGTTATTATGTTTTTCGACTATGCTGAACAAAATGGCTATCTCAAAATTTTGATCCATTGACTTTGGTAAAAAAAATGAGCGTGGGAGGGGGCCTAGATGCCCTCCAATTTTTTTGGTCACTTAAAAAGGGCAATATAACTTTTCATTTCCGATAGAATGAGCCCTCTTGCGACATTCTAGGACCAATTGGTCGACACGATGACCCCTGGGGAAAAGAAAAAAAAAAAACACAAAAACAAATAAACACGCACCCGTGATTTGTCTTCTGGCAAAAAATACAAAATTCCACATTTTTGTAGATAGGAGCTTGAAACTTCTATAGTAGGGTTCTCTGATACGCTGAATCTGATGGTATCATTTTCGTTAAGATCCTACGACTTTTAGGGGATGTTTCTTCCTATTTTCTTAAATAAGGCAAATTTTCTCAGGCTCTTAACTTTTGATGGATAAGACTAAACTTAATGAAACTTATATATTTAAAATCAGCACTAAAATGCAATTCTTTTGATGTAGCTATTGATATCAAAATTCAATTTTTTAGAGTTTTGGTTACTATTGAGCCGGGTCGCTCCTTACTACAGTTCATTACCACGAACTGTTTGAACACCATTTTGAATAAATTTTATCATAAAATTGTTGGGTAATGTGTAAATTATTTTTCAGGGACTCAAATTCCTTTCTAATCGATTTTATATATTTATCCGTGGGATCGAAATCCAATTTTTCGTAAAAAGTAGTATCCGAAATGATTGTATTTATTTATTGATCATAATCATCGGTGACCATAATTACAATGGTATTGCCTTTATCTACCCTAGTGATAAATAGGGTCTTATTATTTTTCAATTCAGAAAGTATTTTAATGTCATTTTTTATTATGTCATGAAAAGGGAAATCACCAAAGTAACAGCACAAACACATAAAAAAAACAAAAGAAGAGACAGAAGGAGAAAAGGGAGACTGTTTTCCTAAATTAGTGATTAATATAGACCAGCACTTGAATGAGGCCTTAGCCCTACTTATTCATACAATCACAAAGGTCAAACAGCATAGCCAAACACAATCAACCATAAAGAATAAGCCATGGACAGGCAGTAATGTCGTCAATAAGTATAAGTCGTCATTTACCAAACAATAGAAAAAAATAATAAAGACAAATAATTCAGAGGCAACAACCCAACACAAGGGCTCATCAGGAGAATATACGGGCCTATAGGGTTCCACAACTTTAAATTCTCTACCCAGCCAAGTGTTGTGGCTACCACAAAATATCCATGGAATCCCCGTGTCAGGTATCACCCCCAAAATACATACCTACGAAAAAAAACAGCAAATGTAAAACAACCAAGTAACACCAAAACAAGCTTATCCTGTTAATATATCCCTCTTTTTAGCAACAATAGGTAAACTAAATACGATAAAATTAACCAAATCACAAATATTAACTCATTGCAAAAAAAATTAATGAACTAAACAATTATAGAATTCATCTTTACCTTGTGGCTATTTTTTCAAAAAATCCGCTCTATAAAAACACAATTCAAAATAAATGGTGCTGCATCATCATTTGTCGAAACCTCTGAAATTAGTTGAAAATTTCTTTAAGTATTTCCAGATAATTCTTTTGATATTTATTTAAAAGTTTGTTATAATGAAAACTAAATTTTTTAAATTGCCAAGTTAATATATTTGCAGAAAAACCTACTGATATCAATTTTTGGCTTAAGATTATTCATCTATTTTTAAAATCAATATAATTACTACAAATCCTTGTACAACGAAGTAACTGTGAGAAAAACGGAGAATAAGTGATATTTGAGTGTATATTACTTTCTAGGGAATGGGAAACTAATCACTTCAAAATCAAAATCATCCGTTTTATTATACATTTTAGAACTTAACTTATTATTATCACAAATATTAACATTTAAATCTAAGAAATAATCTTCATGACCACCGCCATGACTAGGTTCAAGAGTAAGCTCTGATGGATATATATTTTTAGAAATTTCAATGAAATCCTTACTTTTTAAGACCAAAATATTATCCAATATCTTTTTTTATTTGACAAAACATGTTTTAAATTATTGGGATTATTCTTATCCATCATATGTTTATATTCTAGTTGACTTAAAAACAAGTCAGCTATAAATTAGCTGGAATTCCCTCCCCCCCCCAAGGGAAATCCCGCGATTTGCTTGTACAAATCACCACCAAATCTTATATAAGTATTGTATAAAACAAATTCTAATAACTCAAAAATCATATCCAAGCTGTAATGTCTCAAGTTAACTGTGGTATTAAAGCAATTTGTCTAAATAGCTTTTTATTATAACTGTCTATTTTTAAGAAACGGGGGATGGAAAACAGAATCTAAAACCCTTCAACAAAACTTCCTCTTGTTGACTACTAAGAGTTTTAGACGACAAAGTCTTAGTGGCAGGACCCAGACAAAAACGAGGATAAAAAGTATCTGAATTCTGGAACTTTTCAAACAAAAGGCTATTGAACTTGTCGACCAAACGAACCTTTGACAAATGCAAATTATGGTGGAAAGATCTAATGGCCATTTCCTTAATCCTCAGAAAAATGTCAAATGGAAGGTTATTCCTCAAAAAATTTTCGAAAAAATTATAGTCTTTGGACAGCTTAAAACGTCTTTGTTTTTGCTCGGAAGTCATGTGATTTAAAGCCATGAGGCTTAATTTGTTTTTTAATTTTGATTCATTTTCGGTACCAAAATGGGTATTGATTCTAAAAGATTTAGGAATCACTGATTTCTTCTTGTAATTTTTTAAGAAAATTTGCTGATTTAACAGATTTGCATGTTTTTTAACCAAAGAAAAATAATAATTGACAGAAGAGGCTAATTGCTTACAGTAAGCTTGACGAATGAAAGTTCTTAAGCCGAACTCGCCAGACATGACAATAAAGAATCTAGAGAGATAAGACTCTACAAAAAGAAAACATCAAACGAGAAGACGGCCAGTAGAATTAAAAGACTAAGACAACGCGGATATTTCGCCTGTATAAAACTAGGTGTCTTCAGCACAAGATAGAAAATTAAAACAAATAACTAATCTAAAAACCAATAAAAAACACCACCAAATATAATAAATACAATTGTCGCTACTTCTCCACGTAGGGAAAAGCAGCTATGCAAGTTACGTCAATGAGAATCAAAGAGCAACTGAGGAAAAATTTATGAAAATTGAAACTTATTTAATTATTCTGTTGCGAAATAATCCTCTTGTAAGCTAACATTGAAGCCACTCTTTTTGGTCTAGTGGGTAATCTTGTCCCCTGGTGATTGTGTAAAATTTTGATTCCCCCATTGACTACTGGTTCAATTTTTAAAAGAATATCATAAATTGGATCAATATTTAAATTCCCTGTGTCTCTATTAATTGAAATATTAGCAAATATATGTTTTTTAATTTCTATAGCCGCCCTCCCCCACTAAGAAAAACCTTTATCATTAGAAATAGCTTTAACCTCATCAAATTGTACAAAATGTTCAGGATAAAAGAAGGTGTGTTCAGCTAGAGCCGAAACAAAAGTTTCGGGAGGCTTTGTTATTTGTAGGGTTTTTACTATTGAGTTTTGATTCTCAATAAATCTTTCAGTAAATTGTTGGTGAGTTCTACCAATATAAAACTGTCCAAAGGAACAGGGAATTTTATATACCCCACTAACTAAATCTCCCCTGGTTATATCCTTCCCAGAATTAAGAATACTGCCTAATTGTCTCACTGATTGGAAACAAGTATCAATGTTATGTTTACCCAAAATTCTTTTAAGCATCTCCCCCAAAGTAGGTACATAAGGTAAAGAAATGAAACGTTTCGGTAAGTCTAATTCTGTGCACTCTGAATCCCCGATAACCCTATTGCTGTGTTTAATGCGTCTATTTTTTTTTATCAATGAATTTAATCGGATAGCTAATACAAAATAAAACATCCCTCAAATATAACAATTCAGAATCTAAAAAGTCCCGGGAACAAATTCTGAAAGCTCTATCCACCAGTGCAATCACAACCCCTTGTTTCACTGAGATAGGGTGGCAAGAGTGAAAGTTCAAATACCTATCACTGTGGGTAGGCTTTCTGTAAACTGAAAAAAGTAAATGGAACTCACTTTTAATCAATAAAATATGCAGAAAAGGTAGTTTATCACTTTCTTCAGACTGCACTGTAAATTTTACGTTTTTGTCAAAACTTTTTTAATGTTTTTGGAAAAGGTCTAGAGACTCTAAACTGTATTTCCAAATGCAAACCACATCATCCATGAATCTGCTCCAGAAACAAGGAGAGAGCCTAAAACTGTGTATGGCGGAGGTTTCAATAGATTCCATGAAGAGATTTGCCAACAAAGGGGAGAGAGATGCCCCCATAGCCAAACCAAACACCTGTTTATAAAATTCCCCTCTAAAACCAAAATAAAGAGAATGTTCATTTGCAAGAATAACCAATTTCATAATGACTTCAATCTCCAAACTCGCCATGGTCACATCTTGTATCAAATCAAAGTGGTTTTGTAATTTAATCCTTAATATATCCTCTCACTTTTTCAAGTTACAATTTAAATACATGGACACTACATCAAAACTGCAGAGAATTGAATTCTTATCCTGTGTGATATTTTTTAACCTATTCGTAAGATCAGTGGAATTTTGTATATATGATTTTTGTTTTCCTAAGAGTGGACGCACTGCCACCAACAACCACTTTCCTAATTTTGCCACTGGCGATGAAAAAGCTGATACAATGGGACGCAGGGGGACTCCCGTCTTATGAATTTTGGGTAGACCATAGATTTTTGGTACGGAACAACCTCTTGGATAAAATTTAACTATACAATTTTGGGGGTAATGAGTAAATTATTTTTCAGGGACTCCAATTCCTTTCTAATCGATTTTACATATCAAACAGTTCGTGGTAACGAAAAGTAGTAAGGAGCGACGCGGCTCAATAGCAACCAAAACTCTAAAAAATGGAATTTTGATACCAATAGCTATATCAAAAGAATCGCATTTTAATGCTGGTTTTAAATATATAAGTTTCATCAAGTTTAGTCATACCCATCAAAAGTTACGAGCCTGAGAAAATCTGCGTTATTTTAGAAAATAGGGGAAAACACCCCCTAAAAGTCATAGAATCTTAACGAAAATCACACCTGCAGATTCAGCGTATCAGAGAACCCTATTGTAGAAGTTTCGAGCTCCTATCTACAAAAATGTGGAATTTTGCATTTTTTCCCAGAAGGTAGATCCCCCCAGGGGTGATCTTCTCGACCCAGTTGTCCTAGAATGTTGCAAGTGGGCTCATTCTAACGGAAATGAAAAGTTCTAATGCCCTTTTTAAGCGACCAAAAAAATTGGAGGGGACCTAGGCCCCCTCCCACGCTAATTATTTTCCCAAAGTCAATGGATCAAAATTCTGAGATAGCCATTTTATTCAGCGTAGTCGAAAAACCATATAACTATGTCTTTGGGGACGACTTACTCCCCCACAGTCCCCGTGGGAGGGGCAATAAGTCACAAATATTGACAAACTTTGACCTGTGCTTACATATAGTAATGGTTATTGTACTTGTACTTGTACTTGTGGCGGGAATCAGGCGTTTCCACCTCGCCCGGCATCGATGATCTTAGAGACCATCTTGGACCATGTTGATCGATCTTGTGCCAGCTGCTCTGCAAAGGCGAGCCACTGTATTGACCATCTGTGACCAAATTTTCTGAAACCCCCTATTGGTTCAAGGTCTGACTTGGCCAGGTTCCACCAGTTCTTCCTCTGTCCTCCTTGGCGTTTCTTCCAGTAGCTAATAGGCTCAACTAGAAGTATTTGGCGAGGCAGGTACTCTGGCGGTTTCCGCAATACATGGCCCAACCATTTCAAACGGCGTTCTTTAATAGTGAGCACAACATCTCTCTGAATATTGCACATTCGACGTATATTCACGTTGGAGATACGGTCACGTAGCTGTACTCTGAGAATTCTTCGTAGACAGGTATGCTCAAACACCTTAAGTGTATTCTCTTGTTGTAGTTTTGCCGACCATGTTTCGCACCCGTAAAGGAGAACGGTGCGGACTAGTGCCATGTAAATTCGAACTTTCGTTTGGACACTGATTTCACGGCGATTCCATAAGGGTTTCCGAAGAGAGGCAAAGACTGTCTGCGCTTTCTGTATTCTCTGTTGGATATTAGCGTCGGAAGATCCGTCAGTACAAAGCTGAGAGCCTAGGTATGTGAAACGGTTGACTTTTTCCAGCTGAACTTGGTTGATAGTTAGTGGGAATAGTCCTGTGTCGTGGTTAATAGCCATGAATTTCGTTTTCTCTGTGCTGACTTTCAAGCCGATCAGAACTGCCCAGGCCACAACGCTGTCAAGCATGTTTTGGGCCTCTACAGGGTCTGACAGGAGGCCAACATCATCCGCATAATCGAGGTCAGTCAGCGAGAGATTCTGTCCAACCTGCGCTCCTGGATAAGACGATAGAGCATTTTCAAGCACCCAATCGATGCAATAATTGAACAGAGTCGGAGAGAGGAAACATCCTTGTTTTACTCCGAACTCAACCAGAAATTCTTCAGTTTCTTCGCCATAGATTCTAACTCGGCTCACTGAAGCGTCATAGTATGCCTTCATCAGTTCAACAAGCTTCAGTGGCATTCCGTCATTCTCCAGGATCTTCCAAAGTTTCTGGCGAGTGACAGAGTCGAAGGCAGCAATGAAGTCCAGGAACATCAAGATCAGGGGTAGGTTATATCTTTCAAACTGCTGGATAATGAGGCGAAAGGCGAAGATATTATCAGTACACCCTCTACCTGGTCGAAAGCTGGCTTGATTTCCTCGAGTTCTTTCCTCCCTTGCCCCTTTAAAGCGGTTCAAGAGTATGATCCCGAATATTTTGACGGCAATGTCTATGAGACTTATTCCGCGGTAATTTTTGCATTCGGTTTTGTCTCCTTTCTTATAGAAAGGGAGGGTGACTGAAGTCAGCCAGGCTTTTGGAAAAGTGTTGGTCCTCCACACTTCGTCGAAAATGCCATGGAGCTGTTCAGCAGTGACCTCAGAGCATTGTTTGTATAGTTCCGGGGGGAGGCCGTCTTCACCTGGGGCTTTGTGGTTTTTTAGGGTTTTGATCGCTTTTAGTATTTCGGCTCTCGTCGGTGTATTCAGCTCGATATCATAAGGCTCTTTAGAGACGGAAGGTGGGAAGGCATCATGAGTAGATGAAGGGGATGGGTTCAGGAGGAGCTGAAAGTGATCCTTCCATCTTGCTGAAAGTTCCTTCTGACAACTAATGATTTTTCCTGATCTGTTTTTGATTATTTCTGAGACAGCAGCTTTCTTACCAACGGATTCCTTCAGGATCTGGTAAAGCTTGCGGGTGTCATGTAAGCGTGCTGCTTTCTCTAATGACTCGGCAGCATCTTCCCACATTTGGCGGCGGTCCAGCCGAACAGAGCGTTTTACCTGTCTGCGTAACTCCTTTGTTTCTTCTTTAAGGCCTCCCATCTTTTGTCTTCGTTCACCGACTATTGACAGGGTTCTAGCAGTTATCCAGTGTTGTCGTTTGATTTTTGCTCGGCCTAGGATCTCAACGGCAGTCTCTGTCATCACGGTTTTAAAGGTCTCCCATCTCTTATCGGGAGTTAGGTTTTCATCAGAGCTGAGGGCGTCAAACCGGTTAGTTAGTTCCAAATTGAGGGCCTGCCGCACTTCTTTGTCTTGAAGTTTACCGATATCGAAGCCGACCTTTGACTTGTTTTTTCTTCGAATTGCAAGACGTAGCAAAATTTTTGCTGCGACGAGCCTGTGGTCAGATCCAGACTGTGAGCCTGTGTCCGCGCCATTGTAAGAGCGAGAGTCCTGCACGGAGCTTCTCCAGCGCTGGCGTACGAGAATGAAGTCAATTTGGGCCTTAGTGACACCGTCATTTGAATGCCAAGTTAAGAGGTGGCTAGGTTTGTGTTGAAATATGGTATTGGTGATAACAAGGTGGTTCATCAAGGCATAGTTTACCAGCCTCTGCCCATTCTCGCATCTGTGACCCTGTCCACATTTTCCCAGGATTTGTCTTATGGTCTGGTCAGATGGACCAACTCTTGCGTTGAAGTCTCCAGCAACAATCAAGTAATCACGTGCGGCTATAGAAGAAGACAACTGCTGCAGTTCACCGTAGAAATCATCCTTGGTCGTTTCAGTAGCGTCACGGGTGGGGGCATAGGTAGAAATTATGGACACATTTGCAGGGTTTCCTTTTAGTCTGATTCTAGCAAGTCTACAGGAGACTGGTTCCCATTCTAGGAGAGCGTTTCTGGTTCTTTGGTTCATGATGAAACCAACTCCATGGAGTCCTGAATTATCTTCTATTCCGGAATAGAAAAAGTGGAACTGATGTAGTGTTTCTGGAGCCGTTATAACTATAGAGCCAGAACCGGAGATTCTGGTCTCGGATATGCAGAGTATGTTGTACTTCTCCATCTCATGGATAAGAAAAGCTATTGTGGCTTCTTGTTTAGCGGATCTTACATTCCAGCATCCAACATTTATCCTGGATTTTGCCTGTTTAATGACTGTGGTAGGTTTTCCTAGATTTATGGCGTTGAAAAGATTTTTCGACTTCGCCGCCATATTCAAAGTCGCGTCGCCTGCCGGGAACGCCGTAGTATGGTTGGCTAGTTTACTAATCGACACCCGCGCCAATACGGGGGCCGCGTCGCTTGCCGGGGACGCCGTAGTTGTTACAACTTTTCTTCTAGGTCTCAGATCCATCAATGTTTCTTGGGAATAGAGTTGACCGCAAGGTCCCCAGTCTTGCGGGTCACCCGGAGCGCGTTGGCCACCAAATCGCTCGGCGTGGAGCTCAGTGGTGTTTACAACCTTCCACCGCTTTGAGGTGCGCGGCCGGATTTCCTCTGCTGCCCAGCAATAAGACTTACAACAGCAATAAAACTTAAAACAAACAGAAATTATTACCCATATAAGGGGCTCACCTCCTTATGATACCTAGCTCTTTACGCTAAAGTATTTTTAGTAATTTCAACTATTTATTTTACGGCTTTTGTGATTCAGGGGTCATTCTTAATGAATTGGGATAAAATTTAAGCTTTAGTGTAAAGAGCGAGATACTGACGATGGGACGAATCCCCTCATATATGTAATAAAAACATGAGAATACAAAAGTTCTTTACGTAATCTAATTTATAAGTTACGTAAATCTTTTACCAATAAAAAGATTCGTAAAAAATTAAAAGTTCTAGTTGCCTTTTTAATAAACCAAAAAATCGGAGGGCAACTAGGCTTCGCCCCCGCTCTTTTTTTCTCAAAATCATTCGATCAAAATTACGAGAAAACCATTAAGCCCCCCCCCCTCCCAAAAAAAATGCAAAATTTTGTTTTGATTATTCCTCTGCGGAGAGCCAAAATCAAAACATGCATTGATTCAAAAACGTTCAGAAATTAAATTAAAAAAAAACGAGTTTTTTTAACTGAAAGTAAGGAGCGACATTAAAACTTAAAACGCATAGAAATTGCTTCGTATGTGAAAGAAGCTGTTTCCTCATCAACGCCCCACTCTTTACGCTAAAGTTTTTTACTGTTTTAAAAAGAAGAATTGAGAGAAAAAGTCAAACTTTAACGTAAAGAGTGGGGCGTTGATGAGGAAGCAGCCTCTTTCATATACGAAGTAATTTCTGTGCGTTTTAAGTTTTAATGTCGCTCCTTACTTTCAGTTAAAAAAAAACTCGTTTTTTTTTATTTAATTTATCCGTATTATCGCAATCCAATTTCTTGTAAAAAGTGGTATCCGAAATGATTATATTCATTTTATGACCATAATCATCGGTGTCCATAATTACAATGGTATTGCCTTTATCTGCTCAAGTGATTTTTTTCAATTCAGAAAGTATTTTAATGTCATTTTTTGTTATATCGTTATCAAATTTTTTCATGTTAAAAGTCTTTTATGTCCTTACGATTTCAGCTCTAAGTTCTTGAGGAGTTTCGACTTTATCAATAGAAGCCAGAATTCCTGACTCTACCTTAGAAATTATTTTTGAATAAAAAACATTGGTTGGAAAATAGAATCTAAAACCCTTGGACAAAACTGCCTCTTGTTGATTACTAAGAGTTTTAGACAACAAATTCTTATTGGCATGATCCAGACAAAAACCAGGATAAAAAGTATCCAAATTCTGGAACTTTTCAAACAAAAGGCTATTGAACTTGTCGACCAAACGAACCTTTGACAATTGGAAATCATGGTGGAAAGAGATTTGCCAACAAAGGGGAGAGATATGCCCCATAGCCATAGAGCAAAGAAACCCATAACGCCTCATGGCTTTAAATCACATGACTTCCGAGCAAAAACAAAGACGTTTTAAGTTGTCCAAAGACTTAAATTTTGTCGAAGATTTTTTGAGGAATAACCTTCAATTTGATATTTTACTGAGGATTAAGGAAATGGCCGTTAGATCCTTCCAACTGGATTTCCGTTTGTCAAAGGTTCGTTTGGTCGACAAGTTCAATAGCTTTTTGTTTGAAAAGTTCCAGAATTCGGATACTTTTTATCCTCGTTTTTGTCTGGGTCCTGCCACTAAAAAATTTTCGTCTAAAACTCTTAGTAGTCAACAAGAGGCAGTTATGTCGAAGAATTTAGATTCTGTTTTCCAACCCCAGTTTCTTATTCAAAAATAATTTCCAAAGTAGAGTCAGGAATTATGGCTTCTATTGATAAAGTCGAAGCTCCTCAAGAACTTAGAGCTGAATTCGTAGGGAAACTTAAGATTTTAACATGATAAAAATTGATAATGATATAATTAAAATGAAATTAAAATGCTTTCTGAATTGAAAATTGATGAGACCCTTACTTTCACTAGGGCATATAAAGGCAATACCATTTTAATTATGGACACAGATGATTATGATCATAAAATGAATACATCATTTTGGATACCACTTTTTACAAGAAATTGGATTTCAATCCTAAGGGAAAATATGTAAAATTGATTACAGAGGAATTGGAGCCTCTGAAAAATAATTTACACATTACCCCACAATTTTATAATAAATTTTATCCAAGAGGTTGTTCCGCACCAAAGATCTATGGTCTACCCGATATTCATAAGGCGGGAGTCCCCCTCTGTCCCATTGTATCAACTTTTTCATCACCAGTGGCAAAATTAGGAAAGTGGTTGTCGGTGGCATTGCGTCCACTCCTAGGAATACAAAAATCATATATACAAAATTCCACTGATCTTGCTAATAGGATCAAAAATTTCACACTGGGGTAAAATTTAATTCTCAGTAGTTTTGATGTAGTGTCCATGTATTCAAATTGTAACGTGAAAAAGTGCGAGAATATATTAAAGATTAAATTACAAAAACACTTTGATTTGATACAAGATGTGACCATGGGGAGTTTGGAGATTTAAGTCATTATGAAATTGGTTATTATTGCAAATGAACATTCTCTTTATTTTGGTTTTAGAAGTGAATTTTATAAACAGGTGTTTGGTTTGGCTATGGGGGCATCTTTCTCCTCTTTGTTGGCAAATTTCTTCATGGAATCTATTGAAACCTCTGCCATACACAGTTTTAGGCTCTCTCCTTGTTTTAGGGGCAGATTCATGGATGATGTGGTCTGCATTGGAAAACCCGATTTAGAGTCTTTAGACCTTTTCCATAAACATTTAAATAGTTTTGACAAAAATGTAAAATTTACAGTAGAGTTTGAAGAAAGTGATAAACTACCTTTTCTGGATATTTTATTGGTCAAAAGTGAGTTCTATTTACTTTTTTCAGCTACAGATAGCCTACCCACAGTGATAGGTATTTGAACTTTCACTCTTTCCACCCTATCTCAGTGAAACGAGGGGCTGTGATTGCACCGGTGGATAGAGCTTTCAGAATTTGTTCCCGGGAGTTTTTAGTTTCTGAATTGTTATATTTGAGGGAAGTTTTATTGTGTAATAGCTACTCCATTAAATTCATTGATAAAATAATAAAAATAGACATATTAAACAAAACAATAGGGTTTTCGGGGTTTCAGAGTGCACAAAATTAGACTTACCGAAACGTTTCATTTCTTTACCATATGTACCTACTATGAGGGAGTTGTTTAAAAGAATTTTGGGTAAACATAACATTGGTACTTGTTTCCAATCAGTGAGACCTTTAGGCAGTTTTCTTAATTCTGGGAAGGTTTTAACCAGGGGAGATTTAGTTAGTGGGGTATATAAAATACCTTGTTCCTGTGGAAAGTTTTATTTTGGTAGAACTCACCAAAATTTTGGGTAAACATAACATTGATACTTGTTTCCAATCAGTGAGACAATTAGGCAGTATTCTTAATTCTGGAAAGGATATAACCAGGGGAGATTTAGTTAGTTGGGTATATAAAATTCCCTGTTCCTTTGGACAGTTTTATATTGGTAGAACTCACCAACAATTTACTGAAAAATTTATTGAGCATCGCAGCTCAAATTCTTTTATCCTGAACATTTTATACTATTTGATGAGGCTACAGCTCTTTCTAATGATAGAGGTTTTTTTTTCAGTGAGCGAGGAAGGCTATAGAAATTAAAAAACATATATTTGCTAATATTTCAAAAAATAGAGACACAGGGAATTTAAATATTGACCCAATTTATGATATTCTTTTAAAAAATGAGCCAATAGTTGAAGAGGGGAATTAAAATTTTACACAATCACGAGGGGACAAGATTACCCACTACACCAAAAAGAGTTGCTTCAATGTTAGCTTACAAGAGGATTATTTTGCAACAGAATAATTACTAAGTTTCAATTTTCATAAATTTTTCCTCAGTTGCTCTTTGATTCTCATTGAAGTAACTCGCATAGCTGCTTTTCCCTACGTGGATAAGTAGCGACAATTGTATTTATTATATTTGGTGGTGGTTTTTATTTGTTTTTAAATTAGTTTTTTCCTTTAATTATCTATCTTGTGCTGAAGATGCCTTGTTTTATACAGACAAAATATCCGCGTTGTTTTAGTCTTTTAATTCTGCTGGATGTCCTCTTGTTTGAAATTTTCTTTTTGTAGAGTTTTATCTCACTTGATTGTTTATTGTCATGTCTGGCCAGTTCGGCTTAAGAACTTACATTCGTCAAGCTTACGGGCAGTAATTAGCCGTTTCTGTCAATTATTATTTTTCTTTGGTTAAAAAACATGCAAATCTGTTAAATCAGCAGAATTTCTGAAAAAATTGCAAGAAGGAATCAGTGATTCCTATACCTTTTAGAATCAAAACCCATTTTGGTACTGAAAATGAATCAAAATTAAAAAACAAATTAAGCCTCGTGGCTTTAAATCACATGACTTCTAAGAAAAAAACAAAGACGTTCTAAGCTATCCAAAGACTTAAATTTTGTCGAAAATTTTTTTGAAATAACCTTCAATTGGACATTTTTCTGAGGATTAAGGAAATGGCAGTTAGATCTTTCTCCCGTGATTTCCATTTGTAAAAGGTTCGTTTGGTCGACAAGTTCAATAGCCTTTTGTCTGAAAAGTTCTAGAATTCGGATACTTTTTATCCTTTTTTTGTCGGTTTCCTGCCACTAAGAATTTGTCGTCTAAAACTCTTAGTAGTCAACAAGAGGCAGTTTTGTCAAAGGTTTTTAGATTCTGTTTTCCAGCCAAAGTTTCTTATTCAAAAAAAATTTCTAAGGTAGAGTCAGGAATTATGGCTTCTATTGATAAAGCCGAAGCTCCTCAAGAAATTTGAGCTGAAATCGTAAGGAAACTTAAGAATTTTAACAAGAAAAAAATGATAATGATATAACAAAAAATGAGATTAAAATACTTTCTGAATTGAAAAAGGATAAGACCCTTACTATCACTAGGGCAGATAAAGGCAATACCATTGTAATTATGGACACCGATGATTATGATCATAAAATGAATATAATCATTTCGGATACCACTTTTTACAAGACATTGGATTTCAATCCCTTGGATAAATATGTAAAATCGATTAGAAATGAATTGAAGTCCCTGAAAACTAATTTACACATTACCTCACAATTTTATAATAAATTTTATCCAAGAGGTTGTTCCGCACCAAAGATCTATGGTCTACCCAGAGATTTAAGAGATTTAAGTCATTATGAATTTGGTTGTTCTTGCAAATGAACATTCTCTTTATTTTGGTTTTAGAGGTGAATTTTGTAACAGGTGTTTGGTTTGGCTATGGGGGCATCTCTCTTCCCTTTGTTGGCAAATCTCTTCATGAAATCTATTGATATCTTCACCATACACAGTTTTAGGCTCTCTCCTTGTTTCTGGGGCAGAAACATGGATGATGAGGTCTGCATTTGGATACACGGTTTAGAGTCTTTAGACCTTTTCCATAAACATTTAAATAGTCTTGACAAAAACGTAAAATTTACAGTATAGTTTGAAGAAAGTGATAAACAACCTTTTCTGGATATTTTATTGATCAAAAATGAGTTCCATTTACTTTTTTCAGTTTACAAAAAGCTTACACACAGTGATAGGTATTTGAACTTTCACTCTTTCCACACTATCTCAGTGAATCGAGGGGCTGTGATTGCACTGGTGGATAGATCTTTCAGAATTTGTTCCCGGGAGATTTTAGATTCTGAATTGTTATATTTGAGGAATGTTTTATTTTGTAATAGCTACCCGATTAAATTCATTGATAAAATAATAAAAAATAGACACATTAAACAAAACAATGGGGTTATCGGGGTTTCAGAGTGCACAGAATTAGACTTACCGAAACGTTTCATTTCTTTACCTTATGCACCTACTTTGGGGGGGATTTTAAAAGAATTTTGGGTAAACATAACATTAATATTCAAATCCTCATTGAGCAATTGTGCAGTCATTCCCAAGTAGTTTTGTTGTTGGCACACCAGAGGTTTGGTGTCAATGACATGGAGTCGGTGAGTTCAAAATCACAAACCATATCTTTGTGTACTTCAACAAACTTAGTTTCAATTTGCACAGCTAAAGCTTTTCTTCCTGGAACCTTTGCATAAGGTGCAAGAACTCTCATCAGATATTTGAATAATGGCTTTTCAGCAGTGTAAAGGGGTCACATCTCACCCATAATATAGTCCTGTACCAAAGAACTCACTTTTGACTGTGTCAATTCAAATGGTCTTACAGCAAAGAAATCTCCCTTTAGAACTTTAGAATCCTTTTTAGAAGGTGAGTAATAATCAGGACCAGTATTATTTTCATTAACTTCAGCTTCAGGCGACTCCAAAAGTAAGCCTACAAGTTCACTAGCCTCTTTGCTACTTAATTTCCTTTTGTTCTTACTCTTCTTGTTAAGCTCAGCAAACTTCTGGTAAATAGAAGGATGGAAAAATCACCTTGAGATGCTTGTGGAAATGCGTTGTTGCTTCCGTGTGACCCTTCAGAATTTTATTTGAACAGTTTTTGCATGTGGCAGATACTGTAACCTCCTTCCGAGATCTCCCATTTATCATGAAAAACTTTCCATTCAATAAATATATGGTAGTTCCGCCATAATAGCTTCGGTTTTTGAAATTTTGCGCCGGGCCGAGCCGCTGTTTTCAAAGACTAAAATCCATTCATCCACTAACAAATAGGTTGTTAAATTATCGCATGGCTCTGCGTCATGCCAGTATAATTTTTCTGTGCCTTGAAGAAAGTACTTGAGCACTTAAGTACCCTTAAGTACTTCAATGTTTTACTTAAGTATAAGTATTAAGTACTGTAGAGATTAAGCTCAAGTTATTTCAGAAGAGGGCTTCTTCAGCAAAGAATTGGTAGATAATTGTCCAGAGTACCTCAATCATGGGTATATTTGGCGTTCGAATCTTTTAAGCGTAGCACTCAGGCTGGACTAGAAACAATACAGGCCTCTTCATGGAGAGAAATTTTGCACATTTTCGTCAAACATTTAAACTTTTAATATGAAAACGTCTTTTAAATCAAGAATTAAAATTTAAAAGCAAAATGAAAAAACAAAAAATCGTAAAGCAGAAAATACTAAAAGATTTCAAGGATCAACCTGGATGCCTCCTGCAGGGTACATGCTTACTAGGACCCATCTTATGTAGGGCTTAACTCAGTCAAGATTTTCTTGGTAATCAGCCTGTGGTAATTTCAAACTTTTCAACTTCATAAACATTGGACATTGTATTGTACCGACAGACCTCCTGCACCTGTTTAAGGACTTCGTGACTGTAGTTCTTCGCCAATGGAGTTAGTTCCCCAAGATCTAGGGGGCTGGGAGCAAAATGTCTTTTTCAAAAACCAGGAAGAGGTTTTTTTTTAGTTTTGTCAAATAAAATACAAGAAAAGACATTAGTCGATGAAAATACAATCCAAAAGCACAATTTTTAAAATCTAAGAAGGGGAGATTGTCTCCCCCCCTCATTCACCCTACTGCTCTTGACAAAGTTTAAAATTCCTATAAGAAGATACAAACTCTTCAATGAATTTACTTCAATTTCCATACAGTTGTGGACGATACATGAAATGTAGTGGGATAAATTTAGATAAATTTATATAAAAAAAATATATTAGAATATTGCCCCAATCTTCCTCACCTGGTATCCTTATCCTTCTTCCTATCGGCACCCTACATCCTTACGATCTTATGACTGTAGTCCTCCCCTTGGACTACAGCATCAAAACTCAGAAACATATGGAGGCAAAATTTTTCGACCAATTCAAATAGAAAAAAGTATTTTCAATAAAAATAATCCCGAAAAGGTATCTAAGAGAGGGGGGGGGGGTAGAATACCCCTCCTCCTAATTGATGATTCTGCTCTTATCAAAGTAGAAAATCCCCTAATTATGAAAAAGTCGCCCCCTGTTGTGCCAGTTCACATTAAGGGGGATGGGCAAAATGTATTTTACAGAATTTAGAAGATAACAAATTTAAAGGGCAAGTTTCCCCTCCCTCACAGTTGGCACCTTCGTATCCACATCGTTAACCGGCCACCCTTAATCAGCTCTTAAATATTTTCAGTTTCACTAC
>NW_027066005.1:0-20008 GCF_032884065.1 Artemia franciscana
GCTTTGTCTGTGGAAAAAAAATGAAGATATTAGACTATTTTATGATTGCAAATGGTAAAGAATGTGATTAAAGGCTCTTTTCCTATTTCAAGAGTTTTAGTTTTCGAGGGTAATAGCTACGTATGTTGAAAAATGAAGATATTAGACTATTTTATGATTGCAAATGGTAAAGAATGTGATTAAAGGCTCTTTTCCTATTTCAAAAGTTTTAGTTTTTGGGGGTAAGAGCTACGTATGTTGAAAAAATGAAGATATTAGACTATTTTGTGATTGCAAATGGTAAAGAATGTGATTAAAGGCTCTTTTCCTATTTCAAAAGTTTTAGTTTTCGAGGGTAATAGCTAGGTATGTTGAAAAAATGAAGATATTAGACTATTTTATGATTGCAAATGGTAAAGAATGTGATTAAAGGCTCTTTTCCTATTTCAAAAGTTTTAGTTTTCGAGGGTAATAGCTATGTCTGTTGAAAAAAAGAAGATATTAGACTATTTTATGATTGCATATGGTAAAGGATGTGATTAAAGGCTCTTTTCCTATTTCAAAAGTTTTAGTTTTCGAGGGTAATAGCTACGTATGTTGAAAAAATGAAGATATTAGACAATTTTATGATTGCAAATGGTAAAGAATGTGATTAAAGGCTCTTTTCCTATGTCAAAAGTTTTAGTTTTCGAGGGTAATAGCTACGTATGTTGAAAAAATGAAGATATTAGACTATTTTATGATTGCTAATGGTAAAGAATGTGATTAAAGGCTCTTTTCCTATTTCAAAAGTTTTAGTTTTCGAGGGCAATAGCTACGTATGTTGAAAAAATGAAGATATTAGACTATTTTATGATTGCAAATGGTAAAGAATGTGATTAAAGGCTCTTTTCCTATTTCAAAAGTTTTAGTTTTCGAGGGTAATAGCTACGTATGTTGAATAAATGAAGATATTAGACTACTTTATGATTGCAAATAGTAAAGAATGTGATTAAAGGCTCTTTTCCTATTTCAAAAGTTTTAGTTTTCGAGGGTAATAGCTACGTATGTTGAAAAAATGAAGATATTAGACTATTTTATGATTGCAAATGGTAAAGAATGTGATTAAAGGCTCTTTTCCTATGTCAAAAATTTAAGTTTTCGAGGGTAATAGCTACGTATGTTGAAAAAATGAAGATATTAGACTATTTTATGATTGCAAATGGTAAAGAATGTGATTAAAGGCTCTTTTCCTATTTCAAAAGTTTTAGTTTTCGAGGGTAATAGCTACGTATGTTGAAAAAATGAAGATATTAGACTATTTTATGATTGCAAATGGTAAAGAATGTGATTAAAGGCTCTTTTCCTATTTCAAAAGTTTTAGTTTTCGAGGGTAATAGCTACGTATGTTGAAAAAATGAAGATATTAGACTATTTTATGATTGCAAATGGTAAAGAATGTGATTAAAGGCTCTTTTCCTATTTCAAAAGTTTTAGTTTTCGAGGGTAATAGCTACGTATGTTGAAAAAATGAAGATATTAGACTATTTTATGATTGCAAATGGTAAAGAATGTGATTAAAGGCTCTTTTCCTATTTCAAAAGTTTTAGTTTTCGAGGGTAATAGCTACGTATGTTGAAAAAATGAAGATATTAGACTATTTTATGATTGCAAATGGTAAAGAATGTGATTAAAGGCTCTTTTCCTATGTCAAAAGTTTTAGTTTTCGAGGGTAATAGCTATGTCTGTTGAAAAAATGAAGATATTAGACTATTTTATGATTGCAAATGGTAAAGAATGTGATTAAAGGCTCTTTTCCTATGTCAAAAGTTTTAGTTTTCGAGGGTAATAGCTACTCATGTTAAAAAAATGAAGATATTGGACTATTTTATGATTGCAAATGGTAAAGAATGTGATTAAAGGCTCTTTTCCTATTTCAAAAGTTTTAGTTTTCGAGGGTAATAGCTACGTATGTTGAAAAAATGAAGATATTAGACTATTTTATGATTGCAAATGGTAAAGAATGTGATTAAAGGCTCTTTTCCTATTTCAAAAGTTTTAGTTTTCGAGGGTAATAGCTACGTATGTTGAAAAAATGAAGATATTAGACTATTTTATGATTGCAAATGGTAAAGAATGTGATTAAAGGCTCTTTTCCTATTTCAAAAGTTTTAGTTTTCGAGGGTAATAGCTACATATGTTGAAAAAATGAAGATATTAGACTATATTATGATTGCAAATGGTAAAGAATGTGATTAAAGGCTCTTTTCCTATGTCAAAAGTTTTAGTTTTCGAGGGTAATAGCTACGTATGTTGAAAAAATGAAGATATTAGACTATTTTATGATTGCAAATGGTAAAGAATGTGATTAAAGGCTCTTTTCCTATTTCAAAAGTTTTAGTTTTCGAGGGTAATAGCTACGTATGTTGAAAAAAATGAAGATATTAGACTATTTTATGATTGCAAATGGTAAAGAATGTGATTAAAGGCTCTTTTCCTATTTCAAAAGTTTTAGTTTTCGAGGGTAATAGCTACGTATGTTGAAAAAATGAAGATATTAGACCATTTTATGATTGCAAATGGTAAAGAATGTGATTAAAGGCTCTTTTCCTATTTCAAAAGTTTTAGTTTTCGAGGGTAATAGCTACGTATGTTGAAAAAATGAAGATATTAGACTATTTTATGATTGCAAATGGTAAAGAATGTGATTAAAGGCTCTTTTCCTATTTCAAAAGTTTTAGTTTTCGAGGGTAATAGCTACGTATGTTGAAAAAATGAAGATATTAGACTATTTTACGATTGCAAATGGTAAAGAATGTGATTAAAGGCTCTTTTCCTATTTCAAAAGTTTTAGTTTTCGAGGGTAATAGCTAGGGTTGTGAAAAAAATGAAGATATTAGACTCTTTTATGATTGCACATCGTAAAGAATGTGATTAAAGGCTCTTTTCTTATTTCAAAAGTTTTAGTTTTTAAGGGTAATAGCTACGTATGTTGAAAAAATGAAGATATTAGACTATTTTATGATTGCAAATGGTAAGAATGTGATTAAAGGCTCTTTTCCTATGTCAAAAGTTTTAGTTTTCGAGGGTAATAGCTACGCATGTGGAAAAAATGAAGATATTAGACTATTTTATGATTGCAAATGGTAAAGAATGTGATTAAAGGCTCTTTTCCTATTTCAAAAGTTTTAGTTTTCGAGGGTAATAGCTTTGTCTGTGGAAAAAAATGAAGATATTAGACTATTTTATGATTGCAAATAGTAAAGAATGTGATTAAAGGCTCTTTTCCTATTTCAAGAGTTTTAGTTTTCGAGGGTAATAGCTACGTATGTTGAAAAATGAAGATATTAGACTATTTTATGATTGCAAATGGTAAAGAATGTGATTAAAGGCTCTTTTCCTATTTCAAAAGTTTTAGTTTTCGGGGGTAAGAGCTACGTATGTTGAAAAAATGAAGATATTAGACTATTTTGTGATTGCAAATGGTAAAGAATGTGATTAAAGGCTCTTTTCCTATTTCAAAAGTTTTAGTTTTCGAGGGTAATAGCTAGGTATGTTGAAAAAATGAAGATATTAGACTATTTTATGATTGCAAATGGTAAAGAATGTGATTAAAAGCTCTTTTCCTATTTCAAAAGTTTTAGTTTTCGAGGGTAATAGCTATGTCTGTTGAAAAAAAAGAAGATATTAGACTATTTTATGATTGCACATAGTAAAGGATGTGATTAAAGGCTCTTTTCCCATTTCAAAAGTTTTAGTTTTCGAGGGTAATAGCTACGTATGTTGAAAAAATGAAGATATTAGACAATTTTATGATTGCAAATGGTAAAGAATGTGATTAAAGGCTCTTTTCCTATGTCAAAAGTTTTAGTTTTGGATGGTAATAGCTACGTATGTTGAAAAAATGAAGATATTAGACTATTTTATGATTGCAAATGGTAAAGAATGTGATTAAAGGCTCTTTTCCTATTTCAAAAGTTTTAGTTTTTGAGGGTAATAGCTAGGTCTGTGAAAAAAATGAAGATATTAGACTATTTTATGATTGCAAATGGTAAAGAATGTGATTAAAGGCTCTTTTCCTATTTCAAAAGTTTTAGTTTTCGAGGGTAATAGCTACGTATGTTGAAAAAATGAAGATATTAGACTATTTTATGATTGCAAATGGTAAAGAATGTGATTAAAGGCTCTTTTCCCATGTCAAAAGCTTTAGTTTTCGAGGATAATAGCTACGTATGTTGAAAAAATGAAGATATTAGACTATTTTATGATTGCAAATGGTAAAGAATGTGATTAAAGGCTATTTTCCTATTTCAAAAGTTTTAGTTTTCGTGGGTAAGAGCTACGTGTGTTGAAAAAATGAAGATATTAGACTATTTTATGATTGCAAATGGTAAAGAATTTGATTAAAGGCTCTTTTCCTATTTCAAAAGTTTAAGTTTTTGAGGGTAATAGCTACGTATGTTGAAAAAATGAAGATATTAGACTATTTTATGATTGCAAATGGTAAAGAATGGGATTAAAGGCTCTTTTCCTATTTCAAAAGTTTTAGTTTTCGAGGGTAATAGCTACGTATGTTGAAAAAATGAAGATATTAGACTATTTTACGATTGCAAATGGTAAAGAATGTGATTAAAGGCTCTTTTCCTATTTCAAAAGTTTTAGTTTTCGAGGGTAATAGCTAGGGTTGTGAAAAAAATGAAGATATTAGACTCTTTTATGATTGCACATCGTAAAGAATGTGATTAAAGGCTCTTTTCTTATTTCAAAAGTTTTAGTTTTTAAGGGTAATAGCTACGTATGTTGAAAAAATGAAGATATTAGACTATTTTATGATTGCAAATGGTAAGAATGTGATTAAAGGCTCTTTTCCTATGTCAAAAGTTTTAGTTTTCGAGGGTAATAGCTACGCATGTGGAAAAAATGAAGATATTAGACTATTTTATGATTGCAAATGGTAAAGAATGTGATTAAAGGCTCTTTTCCTATTTCAAAAGTTTTAGTTTTCGAGGGTAATAGCTTTGTCTGTGGAAAAAAATGAAGATATTAGACTATTTTATGATTGCAAATAGTAAAGAATGTGATTAAAGGCTCTTTTCCTATTTCAAGAGTTTTAGTTTTCGAGGGTAATAGCTACGTATGTTGAAAAATGAAGATATTAGACTATTTTATGATTGCAAATGGTAAAGAATGTGATTAAAGGCTCTTTTCCTATTTCAAAAGTTTTAGTTTTCGGGGGTAAGAGCTACGTATGTTGAAAAAATGAAGATATTAGACTATTTTGTGATTGCAAATGGTAAAGAATGTGATTAAAGGCTCTTTTCCTATTTCAAAAGTTTTAGTTTTCGAGGGTAATAGCTAGGTATGTTGAAAAAATGAAGATATTAGACTATTTTATGATTGCAAATGGTAAAGAATGTGATTAAAAGCTCTTTTCCTATTTCAAAAGTTTTAGTTTTCGAGGGTAATAGCTATGTCTGTTGAAAAAAAAGAAGATATTAGACTATTTTATGATTGCACATAGTAAAGGATGTGATTAAAGGCTCTTTTCCCATTTCAAAAGTTTTAGTTTTCGAGGGTAATAGCTACGTATGTTGAAAAAATGAAGATATTAGACAATTTTATGATTGCAAATGGTAAAGAATGTGATTAAAGGCTCTTTTCCTATGTCAAAAGTTTTAGTTTTGGATGGTAATAGCTACGTATGTTGAAAAAATGAAGATATTAGACTATTTTATGATTGCAAATGGTAAAGAATGTGATTAAAGGCTCTTTTCCTATTTCAAAAGTTTTAGTTTTTGAGGGTAATAGCTAGGTCTGTGAAAAAAATGAAGATATTAGACTATTTTATGATTGCAAATGGTAAAGAATGTGATTAAAGGCTCTTTTCCTATTTCAAAAGTTTTAGTTTTCGAGGGTAATAGCTACGTATGTTGAAAAAATGAAGATATTAGACTATTTTATGATTGCAAATGGTAAAGAATGTGATTAAAGGCTCTTTTCCTATGTCAAAAGCTTTAGTTTTCGAGGATAATAGCTACGTATGTTGAAAAAATGAAGATATTAGACTATTTTATGATTGCAAATGGTAAAGAATGTGATTAAAGGCTATTTTCCTATTTCAAAAGTTTTAGTTTTCGTGGGTAAGAGCTACGTGTGTTGAAAAAATGAAGATATTAGACTATTTTATGATTGCAAATGGTAAAGAATTTGATTAAAGGCTCTTTTCCTATTTCAAAAGTTTTAGCTTTCGAGGGTCATAGCTACGTATGTTCAAAAAATGAAGATATTAGACTATTTTATGATTGCAAATGGTAAAGAATGTGATTAAAGGCTCTTTTCCTGTGTCAAAAGTTTTAGTTTTCGAAGGTAATAGCTACGTATGCTGAAAAAATGAAGATATTAGACTATTTTATGATTGCAAATGGTAAAGAATGTGATTAAAGGCTCTTTTCGTATTTCAAAAGTTTTAGTTTTCGAGGGTAATAGCTATGTCTGTGGAAAAAATGAAGATATTAGACAATTTTATGACTGCACATAGTAAAGAATGTGATTAAAGGCTCTTTTCCTATGTCAAAAGTTTTAGTTTTCGAGGGTAATAGCTACGTATGTTGAAAAAATGAAGATATTAGACTATTTTATGATTGCAAATGGTAAAGAATGTTATTAAAAGCTCTTTTCCTATGTCAAAAGTTTTAGTTTTTGAGGGTAATAGCTACGTATGTTGAAAAAATGAAGATATTAGACTATTTTATGATTGCAAATGGTAAAGAATGTGATTAAAGAATTTGATTAAAATGAAGAAATTAACTAAAATAAACAGAAATTATTACGTATATGAGGGGGTTCGCCCACTCGTCAACACCTCGCTCTTTGCGCTAAAGTTTTTTTGTAGTATCAAAAGGGGTTTTTTGTTCTAGTTAAATAACCTTGGTGATTCAGGGGTCATTCTAAAAAAAAATTGGAATAAAATTCAAAGTTTAGCGTAAAGAGCGAGGTATTAGCGAGAGGGTGAACCCCCCTCATATGCGTAATAATTTCTGTTCGTTTTAAGTGTTAATGTTGCTCCTTACTTTCAGCTAAAAAAACTTGTTTTTTTTTATTTATTTCAAAACTGGATTCCTGTGAATGTCGTACTGTGAGCTAGCAATATGAGACGAATGAATATACGAATTAGGTTCTGTTTCAAAATTCAAAAGTTAATACTTTACTTTGAAAATCCCGCAGTTTTTCAATGAACACAAATGCCGATGTCTTTGCATTGCTTGTTTTCTCTTTACAAGCCAGCTGTGCTTACCGTAGGAGGAATAAAACCTTTTAAACTATTATAAGTGAAGTCGCTCGACAGAAAAATTAGATAAATCCTGCACTAAGATAAGATTGCACATGGTAAAGAATGTGATTAAAGGCTCGTTTCCTATTTCAAAAGTTTTAGTTTTCGAGGGTAATAGCTACGTATGTTGAAAAAATGAAGATATTAGACTATTTTATGATTGCAAATGGTAAAGAATGTGATTAAAGGCTCTTTTCCTATTTCAAAAGTTTTAGTTTTCGAGGGTAATAGCTACGTATGTTGAAAAAATGAAGATATTAGACTTTTTTATGATTGCAAATGGTAAAGAATGTGATTAAAGGCTCTTTTCCTATGTCAAAAGCTTTAGTTTTCGAGGGTAATAGCTACGTATGTTGAAAAAATGAAGATATTAGACTATTTTATGATTGCAAATGGTAAAGAATGTGATTAAAGGCTATTTTCCTATTTCAACAGTTTTAGTTTTCGGGGGTAAGAGCTTTGTCTGTGGAAAAAATGAAGATATTAGACTATTTTATGATTGCAAATGGGAAAGAATGTGATTAAAGGCTCTTTTCCTATTTCAAAAGTTTTAGTTTTCGAGGGTAATAGCTACGTATGTTGAAAAAATGAAGATATTAGACTATTTTATGATTGCAAATGGTAAAGAATGTGATTAAAGGCTCTTTTCCTATTTCAAAAGTTTTAGTTTTCGAGGGTAATAGCTACGTATGTTGAAAAAATGAAGATATTAGACTTTTTTATGATTGCAAATGGTAAAGAATGTGATTAAAGGCTCTTTTCCTATGTCAAAAGCTTTAGTTTTCGAGGGTAATAGCTACGTATGTTGAAAAAATGAAGATATTAGACTATTTTATGATTGCAAATGGTAAAGAATGTGATTAAAGGCTATTTTCCTATTTCAAAAGTTTTAGTTTTCGAGGGTAATAGCTTTGTCTGTGGAAAAAATGAAGATATTATACTATTTTATGATTGCAAATGGTAAAGAATGTGATTAAAGGCTCTTTTCCTATTTCAAAAGTTTTAGTTTTCGAGGGTAATAGCTACGTATGTTGAAAAAATGAAGATATTAGACTATTTTATGATTGCAAATGGTAAAGAATGTGATTAAAGGCTCTTTTCCTATTTCAAAAGTTTTAGTTTTCGAGGGTAATAGCTATGTCTGTGGAAAAAATGAAGATATTAGACAATTTTATGGTTGCACATGGTAAAGAATGTGATTAAAGGCTCTTTTTCTATTTCAAAAGTTTTAGTTTTCGAGGGTAATAGCTACGTATGTTGAAAAATGAAGATATTAGACTACTTTATGATTGCAAATGGTAAAGAATGTGATTAAAGGCTCTTTTTCTATTTCAAAAGTTTTAGTTTTCGAGGGTAATAGCTACGTATGTTGAAAAATGAAGATATTAGACTATTTTATGATTGCAAATGGTAAAGAATGTGATTAAAGGGTCTTTTCCTATTTCAAAAGTTTTAGTTTTCGAGGGTAATAGCTACGTATGTTGAAAAAATGAAGATATTAGACTATTTTATGATTGCAAATGGTAAAGAATGTGATTAATGGCTCTTTTCCTATTTCAAAAGTTTTAGTTTTCGAGGCTTATAGCTACGTATGTTAAAAAAATGAAGATATTAGACTATTTTATGATTGCAAATGGTAAAGAATGTGATTAAAGGCTCTTTTCCTATTTCAAAAGTTTTAGTTTTCGATGGTAATAGCTACGTATGTTGAAAAAATGAAGATATTAGACTATTTTATGATTGCAAATGGTAAAGAATGTGATTAATGGCTCTTTTCCTATTTCAAAAGTTTTAGTTTTCGAGGGTTATAGCTACGTATTTTAAAAAAATGAGGATATTAGACTATTTTATGATTGCAAATGGTAAAGAATGTGATTAAAGTCTCTTTTCTTATGTCAAAAGTTTTAGTTTTCGAGGGTAATGGCTTTGTCTGTGGAAAAAATGAAAATATTAGACTATTTTATGATTGCACATGGTAAAGAATGTGATTAAAGGCTCTTTTCCTATTTCAAAAGTTTTAGTTTTCGGGGGTAATAGTTATGTATGTTGAAAAAATGAAGATATTAGACTATTTTATGATTACAAATGGTAAAGAATGTGATTAAAGTCTCTTTTCTTATGTCAAAAGTTTTAGTTTTCGAGGGTAATAGCTACGTATGTTGAAAAAATGAAGATATTAGACATTTTATGATTGCAAATGGTAAAGAATGTGATTAAAGGCTCTTTTCCTATGTCAAAAGTTTTAGTTTTCGAGGGTAATAGCTACGTATGTTGAAAAAATGAAGATATTAGACAATTTTATGATTGCAAATGGTAAAGAATGTGATTAAAGGCTCTTTTCCTATTTCAAAAGTTTTAGTTTTCGAGGGTAATAGCTTACGTATGTTGAAAAAATGAAGATATTAGACTATTTTATGATTGCAATGGTAAAGAATGTGATTAAAGGCTCTTTTCCTATGTCAAAAGTTTTAGTTTTCGAGGGTAATAGCTACGTATGTTGAAAAAATGAAGATATTAGACTATTTTATGATTGCCAATGGTAAAGAATGTGATTAAAGGCTCTTTTCCTATGTCAAAAGTTTTAGTTTTCGAGGGTAATAGCTACGTATGTTGAAAAAATGAAGATATTAGACTATTTTATGATTGCACATGGTAAAGAATGTGATTAAAGGCTCTTTTCCTATTTCAAAAGTTTTAGTTTTCGAGGGTAATAGCTACGTATGTTGAAAAAATGAAGATATTAGACTATTTTATGATTGCAAATGGTAAAGAATGTGATTAAAGGCTCTTTTCCTATTTCAAAAGTTTTAGTTTTCGAGGGTAAGAGCTACGTATGTTGAAAAAATGAAGATATTAGACTATTTTATGATTGCAAATGGTAAAGAATGTGATTAAAGGCTCTTTTCCTATTTCAAAAGTTTTAGTTTTCGAGGGTAATAGCTACGTATGTTGAAAAAATGAAGATATTAGACTATTTTATGATTGCAAATGGTAAAGAATGTGATTAAAGGCTCTTTTCCTATGTCAAAAGTTTTAGTTTTCGAGGGTAATAGCTACGTATGTGGAAAAAATGAAGATATTAGACTATTTTATGATTGCAAATGGTAAAGAATGTGATTAAAGGCTCTTTTCCTATTTCAAAAGTTTTAGTTTTCGAGGGTAATAGCTACGTATGTTGGAAAAAATGAAGATATTAGACTATTTTATGATTGCAAATGGTAAAGAATGTGATTAAAGGCTCTTTTCCTATTTCAAAAGTTTTAGTTTTCGAGGGTAATAGCTACGTATGTTGGAAAAATGAAGATATTAGACTATTTTATGATTGCAAATGGTAAAGAATGTGATTAAAGGCTCTTTTCCTATTTCAAAAGTTTTAGTTTTCGAGGGTAATAGCTACGTATGTTGAAAAAATGAAGATATTAGACTATTTTATGATTGCAAATGGTAAAGAATGTGATTAAAGGCTCTTTTCCTATTTCAAAAGTTTTAGTTTTCGAGGGTAATAGCTACGTATGTTGAAAAAATGAAGATATTAGACTATTTTATGATTGCAAATGGTAAAGAATGTGATTAAAGGCTCTTTTCCTATTTCAAAAGTTTTAGTTTTCGAGGGTAATAGCTACGTATGTTGAAAAAATGAAGATATTAGACTATTTTATGATTGCAAATGGTAAAGAATGTGATTAAAGGCTCTTTTCCTATTCAAAAGTTTTAGTTTTCGAGGGTAATAGCTACGTATGTTGAAAAAATGAAGATATTAGACTATTTTATGATTGCAAATGGTAAAGAATGTGATTAAAGGCTCTTTTCCTATTCAAAAGTTTTAGTTTTCGAGGGTAATAGCTACGTATGTTGAAAAAATGAAGATATTAGACTATTTTATGATTGCAAATGGTAAAGAATGTGATTAAAGGCTCTTTTCCTATTGTCAAAAGTTTTAGTTTTCGAGGGTAATAGCTACTTTGTTGAAAAAATGAAGATATTAGACTATTTTATGATTGCAATGGTAAAGAATGTGATTAAAGGCTCTTTTCCTATGTCAAAAGTTTTAGTTTTCGAGGGTAATAGCTACGTATGTTGAAAAAATGAAGATATTAGACTATTTTATGATTGCAATGGTAAAGAATGTGATTAAAGGCTCTTTTCCTATGTCAAAAGTTTTAGTTTTCGAGGGTAATAGCTACGTATGTTGAAAAAATGAAGATATTAGACTATTTTATGATTGCAAATGGTAAAGAATGTGATTAAAGGCTCTTTTCCTATGTCAAAAGTTTTAGTTTTCGAGGGTAATAGCTACGTATGTTGAAAAAATGAAGATATTAGACTATTTTATGATTGCACATGGTAAAGAATGTGATTAAAGGCTCTTTTCCTATTTCAAAAGTTTTAGTTTTCGGGGTAATAGCTACGTATGTTGAAAAAATGAAGATATTAGACTATTTTATGATTGCAAATGGTAAAGAATGTGATTAAAGGCTCTTTTCCTATTTCAAAAGTTTTAGTTTTCGAGGGTAATAGCTACGTATGTTGGAAAAAATGAAGATATTAGACTATTTTATGATTGCAAATGGTAAAGAATGTGATTAAAGGCTCTTTTCCTATTTCAAAAGTTTTAGTTTTCGAGGGTAATAGCTACGTATGTTGAAAAAATGAAGATATTAGACTATTTTATGATTGCAAATGGTAAAGAATGTGATTAAAGGCTCTTTTCCTATTTCAAAAGTTTTAGTTTTCGAGGGTAATAGCTACGTATGTTGAAAAAATGAAGATATTAGACTATTTTATGATTGCAAATGGTAAAGAATGTGATTAAAGGCTCTTTTCCTATGTCAAAAGTTTTAGTTTTCGAGGGTAATAGCTACGTATGTTGAAAAAATGAAGATATTAGACTATTTTATGATTGCAAATGGTAAAGAATGTGATTAAAGGCTCTTTTCCTATGTCAAAAGTTTTAGTTTTCGAGGGTAATAGCTACGTATGTTGAAAAAATGAAGATATTAGACTATTTTATGATTGCAAATGGTAAAGAATGTGATTAAAGGCTCTTTTCCTATTTCAAAAGTTTTAGTTTTCGAGGGTAATAGCTACGTATGTTGAAAAAATGAAGATATTAGACTATTTTATGATTGCAAATGGTAAAGAATGTGATTAAAGGCTCTTTTCCTATATCAAAAATTTTAGTTTTCGAGGGTAATAGCTACGTATGTTGAAAAAATGAAGATATTAGACTATTTTATGATTGCAAATGGTAAAGAATGTGATTAAAGGCTCTTTTCCTATGTCAAAAGTTTTAGTTTTCGAGGGTAATAGCTACTATGTCTGAAAAAATGAAGATATTAGACTATTTTATGATTGCAATGGTAAAGAATGTGATTAAAGGCTCTTTTCCTATGTCAAAAGTTTTAGTTTTCGAGGGTAATAGCTACGTATGTTGAAAAAATGAAGATATTAGACTATTTTATGATTGCAAATGGTAAAGAATGTGATTAAAGGCTCTTTTCCTATGTCAAAAGTTTTAGTTTTCGAGGGTAATAGCTACGTATGTTGAAAAAATGAAGATATTAGACTATTTTATGATTGCAAATGGTAAAGAATGTGATTAAAGGCTCTTTTCCTATGTCAAAAGTTTTAGTTTTCGAGGGTAATAGCTACGTATGTTGAAAAAATGAAGATATTAGACTATTTTATGATTGCAAATGGTAAAGAATGTGATTAAAGGCTCTTTTCCTATGTCAAAAGTTTTAGTTTTCGAGGGTAATAGCTACGTATGTTGGAAAAAATGAAGATATTAGACTATTTTATGATTGCACATGGTAAAGAATGTGATTAAAGGCTCTTTTCCTATTTCAAAAGTTTTAGTTTTCGAGGGTAATAGCTACGTATGTTGAAAAAATGAAGATATTAGACTATTTTATGATTGCAAATGGTAAAGAATGTGATTAAAGGCTCTTTTCCTATGTCAAAAGTTTTAGTTTTCGAGGGTAATAGCTACGTATGTTGAAAAAATGAAGATATTAGACTATTTTATGATTGCAAATGGTAAAGAATGTGATTAAAGGCTCTTTTCCTATGTCAAAAGTTTTAGTTTTCGAGGGTAATAGCTACGTATGTTGAAAAAATGAAGATATTAGACTATTTTATGATTGCAATGGTAAAGAATGTGATTAAAGGCTCTTTTCCTATGTCAAAAGTTTTAGTTTTCGAGGGTAATAGCTACGTATGTTGGAAAAATGAAGATATTAGACTATTTTATGATTGCAAATGGTAAAGAATGTGATTAAAGGCTCTTTTCCTATTTCAAAAGTTTTAGTTTTCGAGGGTAATAGCTACGTATGTTGAAAAAATGAAGATATTAGACTATTTTATGATTGCAAATGGTAAAGAATGTGATTAAAGGCTCTTTTCCTATTTCAAAAGTTTTAGTTTTCGAGGGTAATAGCTATATGTTGAAAAAATGAAGATATTAGACTATTTTATGATTGCAAATGGTAAAGAATGTGATTAAAGGCTCTTTTCCTATTCAAAAGTTTTAGTTTTCGAGGGTAATAGCTACGTATGTTGAAAAAATGAAGATATTAGACTATTTTATGATTGCAAATGGTAAAGAATGTGATTAAAGGCTCTTTTCCTATTTCAAAAGTTTTAGTTTTCGAGGGTAATAGCTACGTATGTTGAAAAAATGAAGATATTAGACTATTTTATGATTGCAAATGGTAAAGAATGTGATTAAAGGCTCTTTTCCTATTTCAAAAGTTTTAGTTTTCGAGGGTAATAGCTACGTATGTTGAAAAAATGAAGATATTAGACTATTTTATGATTGCAAATGGTAAAGAATGTGATTAAAGGCTCTTTTCCTATTCAAAAGTTTTAGTTTTCGAGGGTAATAGCTACGTATGTTGAAAAAATGAAGATATTAGACTATTTTATGATTGCAAATGGTAAAGAATGTGATTAAAGGCTCTTTTCCTATGTCAAAAGTTTTAGTTTTCGAGGGTAATAGCTACGTATGTTGAAAAAATGAAGATATTAGACTATTTTATGATTGCAAATGGTAAAGAATGTGATTAAAGGCTCTTTTCCTATGTCAAAAGTTTTAGTTTTCGAGGGTAATAGCTACGTATGTTGAAAAATGAAGATATTAGACTATTTTATGATTGCAATGGTAAAGAATGTGATTAAAGGCTCTTTTCCTATGTCAAAAGTTTTAGTTTTCGAGGGTAATAGCTACGTATGTTGAAAAAATGAAGATATTAGACTATTTTATGATTGCAAATGGTAAAGAATGTGATTAAAGGCTCTTTTCCTATGTCAAAAGTTTTAGTTTTCGAGGGTAATAGCTACGTATGTTGAAAAAATGAAGATATTAGACTATTTTATGATTGCAAATGGTAAAGAATGTGATTAAAGGCTCTTTTCCTATTTCAAAAGTTTTAGTTTTCGAGGGTAATAGCTACGTATGTTGGAAAAAATGAAGATATTAGACTATTTTATGATTGCAAATGGTAAAGAATGTGATTAAAGGCTCTTTTCCTATTTCAAAAGTTTTAGTTTTCGAGGGTAATAGCTACGTATGTTGAAAAAATGAAGATATTAGACTATTTTATGATTGCAAATGGTAAAGAATGTGATTAAAGGCTCTTTTCCTATTTCAAAAGTTTTAGTTTTCGAGGGTAATAGCTACGTATGTTGAAAAAATGAAGATATTAGACTATTTTATGATTGCAAATGGTAAAGAATGTGATTAAAGGCTCTTTTCCTATTTCAAAAGTTTTAGTTTTCGAGGGTAATAGCTACGTATGTTGAAAAAATGAAGATATTAGACTATTTTATGATTGCAAATGGTAAAGAATGTGATTAAAGGCTCTTTTCCTATTCAAAAGTTTTAGTTTTCGAGGGTAATAGCTACGTATGTTGAAAAAATGAAGATATTAGACTATTTTATGATTGCAAATGGTAAAGAATGTGATTAAAGGCTCTTTTCCTATGTCAAAAGTTTTAGTTTTCGAGGGTAATAGCTACGTATGTTGAAAAAATGAAGATATTAGACTATTTTATGATTGCAAATGGTAAAGAATGTGATTAAAGGCTCTTTTCCTATGTCAAAAGTTTTAGTTTTCGAGGGTAATAGCTACGTATGTTGAAAAAATGAAGATATTAGACTATTTTATGATTGCAATGGTAAAGAATGTGATTAAAGGCTCTTTTCCTATGTCAAAAGTTTTAGTTTTCGAGGGTAATAGCTACGTATGTTGAAAAAATGAAGATATTAGACTATTTTATGATTGCAAATGGTAAAGAATGTGATTAAAGGCTCTTTTCCTATTTCAAAAGTTTTAGTTTTCGAGGGTAATAGCTACGTATGTTGAAAAAATGAAGATATTAGACTATTTTATGATTGCACATGGTAAAGAATGTGATTAAAGGCTCTTTTCCTATTTCAAAAGTTTTAGTTTTCGAGGGTAATAGCTACGTATGTTGAAAAAATGAAGATATTAGACTATTTTATGATTGCAAATGGTAAAGAATGTGATTAAAGGCTCTTTTCCTATGTCAAAAGTTTTAGTTTTCGAGGGTAATAGCTACGTATGTTGAAAAAATGAAGATATTAGACTATTTTATGATTGCAAATGGTAAAGAATGTGATTAAAGGCTCTTTTCCTATTTCAAAAGTTTTAGTTTTCGAGGGTAATAGCTACGTATGTTGAAAAAATGAAGATATTAGACTATTTTATGATTGCAAATGGTAAAGAATGTGATTAAAGGCTCTTTTCCTATGTCAAAAGTTTTAGTTTTCGAGGGTAATAGCTACGTATGTTGAAAAAATGAAGATATTAGACTATTTTATGATTGCAAATGGTAAAGAATGTGATTAAAGGCTCTTTTCCTATTTCAAAAGTTTTAGTTTTCGAGGGTAATAGCTACGTATGTTGAAAAAATGAAGATATTAGACTATTTTATGATTGCAAATGGTAAAGAATGTGATTAAAGGCTCTTTTCCTATGTCAAAAGTTTTAGTTTTCGAGGGTAATAGCTACGTATTTTGAACAAATGAAGATATTAGACTATTTTATGATTGCAAATGGTAAAGAATGTGATTAAAGGCTCTTTTCCTATTTCAAAAGTTTTAGTTTTCGAGGGTAATAGCTACGTATGTTGAAAAAATGAAGATATTAGACTATTTTATGATTGCAAATGGTAAAGAATGTGATTAAAGGCTCTTTTCCTATGTCAAAAGTTTTAGTTTTCGAGGGTAATAGCTACGTATGTTGAAAAAATGAAGATATTAGACTATTTTATGATTGCAAATGGTAAAGAATGTGATTAAAGGCTCTTTTCCTATTTCAAAAGTTTTAGTTTTCGAGGGTAATAGCTACGTATGTTGAAAAAATGAAGATATTAGACTATTTTATGATTGCAATGGTAAAGAATGTGATTAAAGGCTCTTTTCCTATGTCAAAAGTTTTAGTTTTCGAGGGTAATAGCTACGTATGTTGAAAAAATGAAGATATTAGACTATTTTATGATTGCACATGGTAAAGAATGTGATTAAAGGCTCTTTTCCTATGTCAAAAGTTTTAGTTTTCGAGGGTAATAGCTACGTATGTTGAAAAAATGAAGATATTAGACTATTTTATGATTGCAAATGGTAAAGAATGTGATTAAAGGCTCTTTTCCTATTTCAAAAGTTTTAGTTTTCGAGGGTAATAGCTACGTATGTTGAAAAAATGAAGATATTAGACTATTTTATGATTGCAAATGGTAAAGAATGTGATTAAAGGCTCTTTTCCTATGTCAAAAGTTTTAGTTTTCGAGGGTAATAGCTCTGTATGTTGGAAAAAATGAAGATATTAGACTATTTTATGATTGCAAATGGTAAAGAATGTGATTAAAGGCTCTTTTCCTATTTCAAAAGTTTTAGTTTTCGAGGGTAATAGCTACGTATGTTGAAAAAATGAAGATATTAGACTATTTTATGATTGCAAATGGTAAAGAATGTGATTAAAGGCTCTTTTCCTATTCAAAAGTTTTAGTTTTCGAGGGTAATAGCTACGTATGTTGAAAAAATGAAGATATTAGACTATTTTATGATTGCAAATGGTAAAGAATGTGATTAAAGGCTCTTTTCCTATTTCAAAAGTTTTAGTTTTCGAGGGTAATAGCTACGTATGTTGAAAAAATGAAGATATTAGACTATTTTATGATTGCAAATGGTAAAGAATGTGATTAAAGGCTCTTTTCCTATTTCAAAAGTTTTAGTTTTCGAGGGTAATAGCTACGTATGTTGAAAAAATGAAGATATTAGACTATTTTATGATTGCAAATGGTAAAGAATGTGATTAAAGGCTCTTTTCCTATGTCAAAAGTTTTAGTTTTCGAGGGTAATAGCTACGTATGTTGAAAAAATGAAGATATTAGACTATTTTATGATTGCAAATGGTAAAGAATGTGATTAAAGGCTCTTTTCCTATTTCAAAAGTTTTAGTTTTCGAGGGTAATAGCTACGTATGTTGAAAAAATGAAGATATTAGACTATTTTATGATTGCAAATGGTAAAGAATGTGATTAAAGGCTCTTTTCCTATGTCAAAAGTTTTAGTTTTCGAGGGTAATAGCTACGTATGTTGAAAAAATGAAGATATTAGACTATTTTATGATTGCAAATGGTAAAGAATGTGATTAAAGGCTCTTTTCCTATTTCAAAAGTTTTAGTTTTCGAGGGTAATAGCTACGTATGTTGAAAAAATGAAGATATTAGACTATTTTATGATTGCAATGGTAAAGAATGTGATTAAAGGCTCTTTTCCTATGTCAAAAGTTTTAGTTTTCGAGGGTAATAGCTACGTATGTTGAAAAAATGAAGATATTAGACTATTTTATGATTGCAAATGGTAAAGAATGTGATTAAAGGCTCTTTTCCTATTTCAAAAGTTTTAGTTTTCGAGGGTAATAGCTACGTATGTTGAAAAAATGAAGATATTAGACTATTTTATGATTGCAAATGGTAAAGAATGTGATTAAAGGCTCTTTTCCTATTTCAAAAGTTTTAGTTTTCGAGGGTAATAGCTACGTATGTTGGAAAAAATGAAGATATTAGACTATTTTATGATTGCAAATGGTAAAGAATGTGATTAAAGGCTCTTTTCCTATTCAAAAGTTTTAGTTTTCGAGGGTAATAGCTACGTATGTTGAAAAAATGAAGATATTAGACTATTTTATGATTGCAAATGGTAAAGAATGTGATTAAAGGCTCTTTTCCTATTCAAAAGTTTTAGTTTTCGAGGGTAATAGCTACGTATGTTGAAAAAATGAAGATATTAGACTATTTTATGATTGCAAATGGTAAAGAATGTGATTAAAGGCTCTTTTCCTATGTCAAAAGTTTTAGTTTTCGAGGGTAATAGCTACGTATGTTGGAAAAAATGAAGATATTAGACTATTTTATGATTGCACATGGTAAAGAATGTGATTAAAGGCTCTTTTCCTATGTCAAAAGTTTTAGTTTTCGAGGGTAATAGCTACGTATGTTGAAAAAATGAAGATATTAGACTATTTTATGATTGCAAATGGTAAAGAATGTGATTAAAGGCTCTTTTCCTATGTCAAAAGTTTTAGTTTTCGAGGGTAATAGCTACGTATGTTGGAAAAAATGAAGATATTAGACTATTTTATGATTGCAAATGGTAAAGAATGTGATTAAAGGCTCTTTTCCTATGTCAAAAGTTTTAGTTTTCGAGGGTAATAGCTACGTATGTTGAAAAAATGAAGATATTAGACTATTTTATGATTGCAAATGGTAAAGAATGTGATTAAAGGCTCTTTTCCTATGTCAAAAGTTTTAGTTTTCGAGGGTAATAGCTACGTATGTTGGAAAAAATGAAGATATTAGACTATTTTATGATTGCAAATGGTAAAGAATGTGATTAAAGGCTCTTTTCCTATTTCAAAAGTTTTAGTTTTCGAGGGTAATAGCTACGTATGTTGAAAAAATGAAGATATTAGACTATTTTATGATTGCAAATGGTAAAGAATGTGATTAAAGGCTCTTTTCCTATGTCAAAAGTTTTAGTTTTCGAGGGTAATAGCTACGTATGTTGAAAAAATGAAGATATTAGACTATTTTATGATTGCAAATGGTAAAGAATGTGATTAAAGGCTCTTTTCCTATGTCAAAAGTTTTAGTTTTCGAGGGTAATAGCTACGTATGTTGAAAAAATGAAGATATTAGACTATTTTATGATTGCAAATGGTAAAGAATGTGATTAAAGGCTCTTTTCCTATTTCAAAAGTTTTAGTTTTCGAGGGTAATAGCTACGTATGTTGAAAAAATGAAGATATTAGACTATTTTATGATTGCAAATGGTAAAGAATGTGATTAAAGGCTCTTTTCCTATGTCAAAAGTTTTAGTTTTCGAGGGTAATAGCTACGTATGTTGAAAAAATGAAGATATTAGACTATTTTATGATTGCACATGGTAAAGAATGTGATTAAAGGCTCTTTTCCTATTTCAAAAGTTTTAGTTTTCGAGGGTAATAGCTACGTATGTTGAAAAAATGAAGATATTAGACTATTTTATGATTGCAAATGGTAAAGAATGTGATTAAAGGCTCTTTTCCTATGTCAAAAGTTTTAGTTTTCGAGGGTAATAGCTACGTATGTTGGAAAAAATGAAGATATTAGACTATTTTATGATTGCACATGGTAAAGAATGTGATTAAAGGC
>NW_027066006.1:0-20020 GCF_032884065.1 Artemia franciscana
AAATCAGGAATTAAGAAAGATTATTTGTTTATATGAGTTATTTTGACCAAATTCTTTTTCCAGAACACGGCAAAGGCAACAGAAGATCATAAAATCAAATGGAAAGCCTAAATTCTCCTTCACATAAAAATTAAGATAACTTAAAGTGTCATAGAGAGAAATAATAGTAAAATGAGCAAGTTCTTAGAGGTTATGAGGGCTCAGAGTCCAATTAGTGGCCTCAACCATTAAACATCGTGAGTTCTAGGAGTTGAAGCACTACCCATCAAACCACACAAGAAAAAGAAGAAATATGAGCAGTTTTTTGGTTACTAATTTGTTTTTGAACTGATCATTAAAGACGATTAAATCCATTATTTGACTATTTCAAGGTACTAACGCAGGGCTGAAGATGAAATACAATATTGTTCCATGGATATATAAACTAGGTCTGATCAAGTATACATATGGTAGGAACTAAGAATGTGTGAACCAATGGCAAAATTTTTAATAATTTGTCAGAAGGAAAGACAAACAATCTTGCATATTAAAACTTAATTGGTTCTTCTGCACTCCTGTTTGGGACTTTAAGCCAATAATAGGTATGAAGTATTCTCGGGTCACAATATTTTTGCATGCATTCCTTAATTTTTCTTATACTTAAAATAGTTAATTCTTATCCTTGAAATCCACCTATTAAGATTTGGAAATAAGAAAGACCTCAGTAGTTACACAAAATTTTGATTTTTAGTGGTTGGTTCAATTGGAAATAATTTTCTCTTATTCTTTTTTGTCATGATTAGTCTTTTTCAAATTAGATTCAACTTATGCTGTTTAAAATACTTTAAAACACAAATTGTGGTCTAAAGTATCCTCTTTGAACAAATGACCGATACGTAACAAGCTAATTTGAGATGATTTCATAAAAAAAATTGAGGCTATTAATGTAATAACTAAAGGGAGCCTGATTTTACCTAAGCCCCACCGGAGAATACTCCCCCCCCACAGCTGGCTGGTCTCCCATTACTCTTGACAGAAAGAGAACTTTCGATTTCTGATCAACGAACATTCTCCAAAGTTTCTACGACCATTAGGAAGAGACGAAGATGTGAAAAGGACAGTTACCTTTCATTAAGGATTAAAATCTGCTCCTTTTGGGGTTTCATGTCACTGTTTACTTTCATAAAAACAGTGTATACCAGAAATATTTCGAGAACCCAAGAAGTGTTCAACTATTTTTTGTTTCCCAGCCAAGAAAATACTCCTCCCCCCGCAACAGCCCTTGATGCGGCCCTGGGGACTATACATCAATTTTTACCTGCACTCTCCTTTTGTTTCTCACCTAGAAATATTACTGTATTTAACTGATGCCTCAATAAGAGTTAGGACGTTTTGGCACTAAAATGCATTCTTTGATGCATCTCCCTCCCATCCTATCCACAAAACAATTGAAAAACCCCATTGTAGAGGTTAAAAGTCCTTATTGGCAAACCTCTGGAATTGCAAAACAACAGGGAATTTACCTAAGGCTTTGAAATCTATTTAAATTTTAAAATGTTTTGGCTAGTAGGGGGAGAGAATTACCCCAAAGGGAACATTTTAATGCCAAAAGACCTCAGTTCTCACTGAGCCATCAGCTAAATACAGAAACAGTTCTAAGGGAAAGACGAGGGTAAAGTTGAGGTAGAAATTGATGTACCATCCCCAGGGGAATATCCAGGACCCTGTGTTTTTTAGGGAGGAGGAGTAATTTTTCATAGGGAAACTTTAAAAAAAAGTATCAGAAATGTAAAACTTGTACCTCATTCCTCTTGATTTCTGGGAATATTTCTGATCTACGCTATTATTATTAAAGTAAAGAGCAAGATTAAACCCCGAAACGAGAGGAATTTATTCTCTATATCAAGGGAACTGCCCCTTGCTTATCTCTATCTCCATCTCATTTCAATATCAATTTCAATTAAATCAAAAAGAAGAGAAAACACATAACAATAATAATAATAAAGATCCTAGAAGTGAACTTGTTAAGGACCAAAACAACAAAAAATTGAAAATGAAGAAGAGAGAGAGAAAAAAAATAAAAGAGAAAACAAGGGTAATTAAAGCAAATTGAATAAACATTTAGAGAAATAGAATATCAAGATTTTAGTACATTGTTATATAGCTTCTGAAAACTTGTGGATAGCTCGACACTAGAGGGTATTAAATTCCATTGAATTATAGATTTATAAATTGGGGATCGCTGGGCGGAACTAGAGATACACCTGGGGACAATGAGGGAACGGTTGGATGAACGGAAACAGTGGCCAACCGTGGTCGTAGAATCTTTAGATGGTGCTCATGGATTATAAATTGACAGTTATAATTCTTTTTTACAAGCCGAAGCGATTGCAGGTCAATTAGGTGCAAGGGGCAGGGAGTATTTTATATTTTCTTTTGCAAAATATAAAGAAGATCTAACTATGTGCTGGATCTGGATATAAGGGCTTATTTGCTCAGATATTACTAATCTGAAGCAATTAGAAGAAGGTAAAAAATTGTAAAAGGGACTTCCCGGGGAATTTTTTTTATTAGTACTTCCAAAGCTATTAAGGCACACACTCCTATATTTTAGTTTACTGCAGTAATTTCCAACTTAGAGCATGCGTATCAACAATCTATAATGTAGATTGTTTAGAGGAACTAGAAAAGAAGTAGTCATTACGGCGGAATATATGCTAGCAAATAAAGATCTAGTATAACTACTGAAAAAATATCATGAGAGCCTGTGAACAGGGTTGCAACTAAATTAAAAAAAAACATCATCAAATCAATAGTCCTGATACTCTTCTTTCATCTTCAAATCGAATCTCATTTGCTTTTGAGCTTGTCCCTGACACAGCTGGTATTTTTAATGGCATACTTTAGTTTTGAAAACAGTACACTCAAATGGTGCTGATTTCTTTTATATATTTTTTTCACCTGTCTTGGGTCAAACCTAAGCTGAAATGTCAGATATATGGTAACAAATTTTATTTCCCTGACTCCTTTGATGAGACCGCTGCTCAGTTCAAAATACTATGGTTCGGAGGTATCATGCAAAAGAGACATCTTGAGAACAAACAGAAAAGCCAGGGACCTCATAATACTACAAGCCAGTAGAGACAGATCTCGTCATTATTTTGTACCGGCAGTCATTTTGTAAACCTGCAAAATCACTAAATGTAAGTGGCAGGGTAGCCTCCTTCTATGACATATATGACCATTATTCCCGTTAATTAATGCACCAGATCATGACCTTACCAGAAGTATTTCCAGAAATCAAGAAGGATTCAGCCATTTTTTTTCCCAGCCAAGAAAAATACTTCCCCACTCAACAGTCCTTGATGCGGCCCTGGGGACTATACATCGAGAGAGAGAGAGAGAGAGAGAGAGAGAGAGAGAGAGAGAGAGAGAGAGAGAGAGAGAGAGAGAGAGAGAGAGAGAGAGAGGAGAGAGAGAGAGAGAGAGAGAGAGAGGGAGAGGGGGAAGAGAGAGAGAGAGAGAGAGAGAGGAGAGAAGGAGAGAGAGAGAGAGAGGAGAGAGAGAGAGAGAGAGAGAGAGAGAGAGGAGAGAGAGAGAGGAGAGAGAGAGAGAGAGAGAGAGAGAGAGAGAAGAGAGAAAGAGAAAGAGAGAGAGAGAGGGAGAGAGAGAGAGGAGGGAGAGAGAGAGAGAGAGAGGGAGAGAGAGAGAGAGAGAGAGAGAGAAAGAGGGAGAGAGAGAGAGAGAGAATTTCGACACGACCTATGCCTGTCACAGGCACAGGTCCTGTCGAAATTATCGTTAGAAAAGATCAATCATCTGACATCCATAGCTTAGGTAAGCTTATCACAATCTATCATTATTATGTATAAAAGTCAGGTCCGCCTCAGAGATATATTAGATACTACTTTCAACTCCCAAATAGTGATAAATTGGATTATTTTCAGAGTTAGAGACATATAAAGTTAGAAATAATCGAGAACAATTCAAAAACAGACACCACTATCAGGTCACAAGTTGTATACAAGACTTTGAAATACATTAAATAGATTGTTACCAAAGTCTGAGAGAGAGGAATTGGATTTTTTTTAGAGATGCAGACAATAATCGGGAAATAATCAAAATTCAGTCAAATACAAACACTACTATCAACTCACAGGCAAGTGGTATTCTTGAGTCCGAGATATGTCAATTTGGGGTTTTATCAATCTGAGCAAGATGACTCGCATCCTTTTTAGAGTTAGAAATATATAAAGTGGGACATTATTAAGATTCAGCCGAACACAGACACTATTACCACCTTACAGGTGGTATACTAATGTCAGGAATAGATGAATTAGTTTTTTACCAAGCTAAGAGAGACGAATCGGAATCCTTTTTAGAGTTAGACATATATGAAGTGGGAAACTGTCTAGAGTAAGTCAAAAAAAGACACTACTATCAGATTTCAAGTGGTAAAGTACAGCTCGAAAATATGTTAGTTAGGCTTTTTACCGAAGTCTGAGATAGAAGAATCGCTTTCTTTTTAGAGTTAAAGAAATATAAAGTGGGGAATTATCAAGACTAACTCAAACACAGATACTACGATCAACTCATAAGTGATATGTTAGAATTTGAAATAGATTAATTAGGCTTTTACCAAAGTATAAGAGATATGAATCGGATTCTCTTTAAGAGTTAGTATCACATAAAGTGGGAAAAAATAAGGATTGAGCCAGACAATTACACTACGACTAGCTAAAAAGGGGTATGCTAGAGTCTGAGATAAGTAAATTAGGTTTCTACCGAGGTCTGTGAGACAGATGAATTGAATTCTTTTGACGGTTATATACATATGAAGTGGGAATGTCCCAAGATTGAGTCGGACACAGACACTACTACCAAAACACCTGGGGTTTACCAGAGTCTGAAATAGGTAAGTTATGTTTTTACCAAAGTCAGGGAGAGATGGATCGGATTCATTTTAGTTTTAGATGCACATGAAGTAATAATTTATCAAGATTCAGTCAAAAACAGAAACTATTAACTCACAAGTGGTATACTAGAGTCTGAATAGATGAATTAGGTTTATTTAAAAGTCTAAGAGAGATACATCGGATTTTTTTTAGAATTAGAAACATTTGAAGTGGGAAATTATCAAGATGCAGTCAAACACAGGCACTGCTACCAGATCACAAGTAATATAATAGAGTCTGAAAAAGATGAGTCAGGTTTTTACCAAAGTCTGAGAGAGAAGAATCGAATTCTTTTTAGAGACAAATGAGGCGTGAATTTATTTAGATTCTTTCAGCCACAGAAACAACTAGCAACTCTTAAGTAGTTTATGATAAAACCCAATGCACTAATTTCAGACTCTTGTATATCAATTGAAAGATGATAGTAATGTTCTCACTTTATATGTCTCTATCTCTAAAAAGAACCCTATTCATCTCTTTCACACTTTAGTAAAAACCTAATTCACTTATTTCAGAATCTTGTGAACAACTTTTAAGTTGATAGTAGTGTATGTACTTGATTGAGTCTTGATTAATCCTTATTTGATATGCCTCTCACTCTAAAAAATCAAATCATTTATCTCAGACCTTGGTAAAAACATATAGTATCTATTTCAGACTCTAGTATATCACTCCTGAGCAGGCAGTAGTTACTATGTTGGAATAATTCTTGATAATTTCCCATTTCAGATGTCTCTAGCTCTAAAAAGAATCTAATTCCTCTTTTTCAGAGTTTGGTAGAAGACCTACTTCATCACTTTCAGGGTCTAGTGTATCACTGATAGTAGCGTTTGTTATTGACTGAATCTTCATAATCTCCTACTTTACATGTTTCTAACTTTAGAAAAGAACTCGATTCATCTCTCCAACTCTGGTAAAAACCGAATTCACCCACTTCAGACTCTAGTATACCACTCCAGAGTTGATTGTTGTGTTTGTGTCTGACTACATCTTGATAATGTCGCACTTCGTTTGTCTCTAACTATTAAAAAGACTCCGATTCATCTCTTTCAGACTTTTCTAAACACCTAATTTATATATTTCAGGGTTTAGCATACCATTTGTGAGGTGAAATTATTCTGTTTGTTTGACTGAATCTTGAGAAACCTTCACTTCATATGCTTCCCATTCTAAAAAGAACACGATTCCTCTTTCTCTTTCTATGGTAAAAATCTAATTCTTCTATTTCAGACTCTAGTAAACTACTTATGAGCTAATAGTTGCGTCTGTGTCTAACTGATTCTTGATATATTCGCTTTTCAAGTGTTTCTAACTCTAAAACACATCCGATTCATCTCTCTCACTTTGGTTAAAACACTTTTTCTTACCACCTTATTCTTTCAGTCTCTGGTAAAAAACCACATTATTATCTTAGACTCTTGTAAAAATTCGCCTATTCTAGACTCTATTCTAACACTTTTGAGCTGATAATCGTGTCTCTGTTGAATTGAATCTTTATGATTTCCCACTTTATATGGCTCTACCTCTAAAATGATTTCGATTCATCTCTCTCAGACTTCAGTAAAAAGCTAATTCACCTGTTTCAGACTTTAATATATTACTTATGAGCTAATGATGGTGTCTCTATTTGACCAAGTCTTGATAATTTCCAACTTCATATGTTTCTAACTAAAAAAATGGATTCATCTCTCTCGGACTCTGGTTAAAACCAAATCCATCTATTTCAGACTCAAGTTTACCACATGTGAGTTGATGGTAGTTTCTTTGTCTGACTGGATCTTGATAAATTCGTAATTCATTTCTCTCTAACTTTAACAAAGAATCTAATTCGTCTCTTTCAGACTTCGATAAAAACTCTAAAAAGACTTCAGACTGTAGACTTCAACTCTAAAACAGAATCAAAATCATCGACCTCATACTTTGGTTAAAACCTAATTCACGTATTGCAAACTCTAATATACGACTTGTCAGCTAATAATTGTGTCTGTGTCTGACTGACGCTTGAAAAATTCTCAATTCATACCTCTCTTATTCTAAGAAGAATGTAATCCATCTCTCTCAGACATTGGTAAAAACCTAATTCATCTATTTCAGACTCTAGTAAACCACTTGCTCACTAATGGTAGTGTCTGTGTTTGACTTAATCTCAAAAATTTCCCACTTGACATGTCTCTAGCTCTAAAAAAGAATTCGATTTGTCTCTCTCCGACTTTGTTAAAAACCAAATTCATCTGTTTAAGGCTCTGGTATACCACTTCTAAGCTTATTGCAATATCTGTGTTTGACTGAATATTAATACCTTCCCATTTATGTGTAAGTAATTCTAAAAGGAATCCGATTTATCTCTCTCAGACTCTACTAGACCACTTGTGAGGTGAAAGTAGCGTCCGAGTTATTCTGAATTTGATACCTTCTCACTTTGTATGTTTCTAAATCTACAAAAGAATCCAATTCATCCCTCTCATTCTTTGGTAAGAACCTCTTTCATCTACTTCAGACTCTAGTATACCACTTTTAAGCTGATAGTGGTGTCTTTGTCTGACAAAATCTTGATAATTTCCCAATTCAAATGTCTCTAACTCCAAAAAGAATTTCGATTCATCTCTCTCAGACTTCGGTAAAAAAACCTAATTCACCTTTTTAGACTCTAGTATACAACTTTTGAGCTGATAGTAGGGTTTTTGTATGACTGAATTTTGATATTCTTCATTTCATATTTCTCTAACTCTAAAATAAAATTCAATTCATCTCTCTCTGACTTTAGTAAAAGGCAATTTCACCTAAATCAGACGCTAGTATGCCACTCGTGAGTAGATAGTATTGTCTGTCTTTGACTGATTCTTGATGCTTTTCCAATTCAAGAGTCAATAACTCCAAAAAGAATTCGTTTTATATCTCTCAGACCTTGGCTAAAAACCTAATTCACCTATTTCAGATGCTGGTGTATCACTTGTGAATTAAGTGTGGCTTATGTGTTTGACTGAATCTTGACTATTTGACTGTTGATATAATAATAACAATAATAATAATAATAATAATAATAATAATAATAATATCAATAATAATAATAATAATGTTTTTAACACCCACTTTACAAAAACAGAGGTTTAGTGCAGTATATACAAAGAAAAACAGCAAAGAACAACAAGAAACAAAGTTAATCGTACACAGAAAAAAATGGATAAGGCGATGAAAACTCCCTTGCCTAAAAGACACTTCAATATTTGAGTAAATCCGAGTTAGCACTCTTCTCCGATAGTGTCCACGATTTGCCACAATCTAAGAGTAACCGAACCTCAGCTTATCACTCATATCTTTGACAGCACGAGACTGGAGAGCATTAATAGAATCAAAAACTATTATGCCAAGCCAACGAAATGATTTAACGCGGGGAACACTAAAACCACCGAAGTATAGTAGTTCTGAACAATTATTACCAGTGAAAACAAGAAACTCGCACTTGTCAATATTTAGGTAGAGACCGATAAATAAGAATTATCCAATGACTTAGAGCGAAGGTAAGAATGGGAGTACCAAACACGAAAAACGTGAATTACCGACGGAATTACTCCTCTCTGGCATAATGCTGTCCATGCTTGAGTATGACAAACATTGTCATATGCTTTAGACAAGTCTAGGGTTGCGAAATGATGTACGAGACGAGTGCGATAGGCATCTTTTTACAAAGAGGTCAAGTCACGGTGAGCATGCTGCCAGCCTAGCCCAGATCTAAAACCAAATCGAATATCATTATTTAGAGCAAGTTTAGTGATATACGGTAGTAGGAGGTATTCAAAAAGCGAGCTAAGAGTACATGCTATCGCTTCTGGGCCTATAAGAACTGCAAGAAACCGGGTCTTTTCCTTTTTTAGAAATGAACTGACACCACCGCATAAGAACAAATTGGGCACACATGGAGTACTAGAACACATTTGGTAAAACAGTTGGAGATGAGATACCAGTTCAAAATAATTAGGAACACTTTTAAAAATTAACACTAATCCCATCAAAATCCACAGATTTTGATTTCAAACCCTGAATACCTTTAACAATAGCCAACTTTTCCACTGGAATCACATGTCTTTGGCATAAACGTGATGGCAAACTTTTTTCGAGCAAATGTGAAAAACGCTTATGCACTGCATAATTAACTTTGGAAAATGTTTCTGGATAATGTTCAATCCAAGATAGACCAGGTATAATAAGACTAGAACTTATATCCAGAAACTTGGAAGAATTTATCAGTTTTCGCCACTCACTATTACTTTTTGGAAAATTTTAACCTGAGTAACGAACGGCAAAAAGATGGCACTTATATTCGAGTTTTGTCTTTTGTTTTAGATCGAACACAGTACCCCGAGAAGGGCGACCAAAGGCAAACCAGACTATTCAAGAATTCGGCCTTATTCTTGTTTTTTTCAGCATAGGATCACACTTCCAGATTTTTTTTTTGGTATTCTGCCTGACACTGATCAGTGAGACGGCCACATCTTCAGCTTGCCTTATACATTAGATAACGTCACGATAATAGCGATTCAAATCAGCACGGGCATTGTCAATAGTGGGGTACCCGTTTGTGAAAAGAAGATGGAAAGGGAAACGTAACGTGGATAGTAAAGCTCAAGGTGTAGCAAGGTAAAGAGGGATGTTCTCACTAAAACAATCATGTTTTCCAAACTACTTATGTGAAAGTGATGGTTGGCCTGAGCATACGTCCGAAGTAACCACAATATTGAAATAAAGAGGTAAATGATCATAATCTCTCTCATCTTCATCGAGATGTATTGATGAGGTTTGTAATGTAGGAGAGCAGAAACTGTGGTCCAAATTTGAGAAAGAACCACTACAGTTGATTTATGTAAAACTGATGTCTTTTGTTAGGACCTTAAATGCTAAGAGAAGTCACTGAAAAAGCGCTTCCTAACTCTAAGAGGAATTCTGATTCATCTCTCTCAGACTTCGGTAAAAAAAAACCTAATTCACCTATTTCAGAGTCTAGTATAACACTTGTGAGCTGATAGTAGGATCTATGTATGATTGAAATCTGATATTTTCCCACTTCATATGTCTCTAACTCTAAAAAAGAATCCAATTCATCTCTCTGTGACTTTGGTAAAAATTATTTTCATCTGCTTAAGACTCTAGCATACTACATGCCAGATTCACCTATTTCAGATTCTAGTCTACCACTTTTGAGTTGATAGTAGGAACTTTGTCTGACTGAATAATCCAAATTATCTCTCTCATACTTTGGTGAAATCCTTATTCATCTCTTTTACACTCTAGTATACAAAATTTGAGATGATAATAGTGTCTGTGTCTCACTGACTCTTGATAAATTCTCACTTCACATGTCTCTAACTCTAAATAAAATACATCTCATCTCTTTCACAGTTTCGTAAAAAAATCTAATTCATATATTTCATTGTCTATTGTATCACTTGATAGCTGATAGTGGTATTTGTGTTTGACTGAATCTCGATAGCTTCCCACTTTATATGCCTCTATCTATAAAAGGAATCCTGTTTCATCTCTTTCAGACTTTGGTAGAAAAAAATTCTAATTCACCTATTTCAAAATCTAGCATACCACTTGCTTGCTGATTGTAGCGTCTGTGTTTTATTAAATTTTGATTATTTCCCAATTAATATGTCTCTAACTCTAAAAAGAATCCAATTAATCCCTCTTAAACTTTCGTAAACACCTAATTCAACCATTTAAGACTCTAGTGTACCACATATGAGCTGATAGTAATGTCTGTGTTTGACTGAAATTTGATAATTTACCAACTCACATGTTTCTGATTCTAAAAGGAATCCAATACATCTCTCTTATATCTTATGAAAATGATAGTTAACCTATTTCAGACTCTAGTATACCACTTATGAGTGGATAGTAGTTTCTCTGTTTGACTGGATATTGACAATTTCCCACATTATGTGTCTTTAACTTACAAAAAATCCAATTCACATTTCTCAAACTTTGGTACAAACCTAATTCACTTATTTCAGACTCTAGTGTACCACTTACATAGTAGTGTCTGTCTTTGATTCAATTTTGATAAACTCTTCCTTCATATTAATCTAACTCTATAACAAATCCGATTTTTCTCTCTCATACTTTGGTTAAAACGCAATTCATCTATTTCAGACTTTAGTATATTACTTGTGGGCTGATAGCAGTGTTTGTGTTTGACTGAATGTTCGCAATTTCTCATTTATATATCATTAACTCTAAAAATAATGCAATTTATCTCTTTCAGTCTTGGTAAAAATCTAAATAGCGTTTTTCAGACCCAAGATTTTTTTTTGAGCTAATAATGTTGTCTGTGTTTGACAAAATCCTGAAAAATATCCATTTCATATGTTTCTAACTCTAAATAGGATTCAAGTCATTCCTCTCAGACTTTGGTAAGACCTGATTCACTTATTTCAGACTGCAGAAGTGGTTGATAGTCTTATCTGCGTCTGACTTAATCTTGATTATTCTCACTTCATATGTAGCTAACTCTAAAAATAATCCAATCCGCTGTTCTCAAACTTTGCTGACACCTAACTCGTATATTTCAGACTCTAGAATACCACTTGTGAGGTGATAGGAGTGTTTTTGTTTGACTAAATCTTGATAAATTCCCATATTATATACCTCTATTTTTAAATATGTCTTTCTTTGTATGTTTGTGTCTAACGTCGTGTATATTTTGTAGTAAATAAACAACAATTCTAGCCAAAGAAGGCTAAAATGCTATTGTGTGGAAATTCTGAGATAGTTAATTGATTTAAAATTATCGAAAATCTATGCAAAAATTGAGCTTCGAGTTTCAGAGGTAGTGATTCCGTTCGGTAGCTCTTTGTTCTTAAAAGGTGCAGGCAGTCCTACAAAATAAACATTAAACGTTGACATTTATTTAAGCTGAAAAGACTGCCCCATAACCTAGCAGTGTTTTCAGCCATTTTGTGGTGTGAAAACAGCAATTCTATTCAAAAAAGGCCAAAAATCTATTGTGTGAAAATGTGAAAAAGTTAATTGATTTAGAAATAAAGAAAATTTATGCACATATTGAGGCTCGAGATTCAGTGGCTGTAATACCACACGGTAACGCATTCGTTTTCAAAAGGGTTACTTAGACTTACAAAATATCGGTAAATATAGACATTTATTGCAGCCAAAAAGAACTGCTTAGTAACCATCTTAAATCATTGCACAATCCGATTTGGAATAGAATCAAGGAAAACACTGACTTACTCACGGTCAGAGTAATCGGTTTGGCAATAAACATTTCTAAAATAAACTGAAACCACTTAGCCACTATCTTAATTCATTGCGCAATCTGTTACGGAATATCGTAATATATCCAAGTGTTAATTCATCTGGAAAACGATCAATCAAAAAAGTTACAGGCCATCTATATAGACACTTGGCACCAATTCGTTTGAAATTCAAAATATACCTTTGTTACAGTTTAGTTCCGCTTAGAGAAAAACAACATACACTCTCCTATTTAAAGTAGGGGGTAGAGATTGATAGACGATTAAGATTAAAGTTTTACTCCTTTGATAAAACAAGACCACAATATATATACATAATTTCCCTTTGTTTGACACCACAACACATTCATCTTTGCCAATTGTCTAATATCCTAATTTATCATGATGGCAGTAAAGCTAGTACCCTCTATTCTTACCTTGCTTTTACATTTATTTCCTTATCAGCGGCCCACACAGCAACGGAGCCATCTATTGAGGACGAAATGAAGCTACCATTCACTAATGATGTGACGGTGGAAATACAATCACTCTGTCCAATAGCTGGATCATTCTTTATGGTTAATAACGCTGTTGTGTCCTTATTTAGATCCCATATAAAAATCTCCCCTATATAAAAATGTGTCTATTAAAAAATCTATTTTAATTGTCGCCAAATCTGGCATATAAATATATCTCTTCAGACAATTTTAACCTTTTTTTTATGTCAGGAGATAGAACACCACATGTCCGATTCAGTCATCCGGGGAACAATACGAATTCCTTCTTAAGGTTATGAGGTATTTAGATCGTACTTGTGGCGGGAAATGTCAATTTGCAAGCTTTAAGAAGAAAAAAAACTATGCAGCCGATTGTGAGGTCGGGACCCACTATGGATAAGCGACAGGCTTGCATGTATTGATTCATATTATCACTTATCTTGTGACTGCGGACAATTTGAGAATCTTTTTTATGTCTTGGTGTCACCATAGGTTCGATGAAATTTCTGAAACCACATTGACCTGTCATATTATTCGCTTTTTATTTTTTCAGTATTTTCATTTGGCCTCAAAGACTCATTTTTGACCATTTTATTCTTTATATCATAGGTTCGACACAACAACCATTAGAAAAATACAAATTCTTTCTTAAAGTTGGAACATTTTTAGATCGTTTTATTTGCCATGAAAGTCAGCATGCCAGTTAAGAGAAAATAATGTAGAAAATCAAGTTTGGTTCTTGATTTTCAAGAATATTCTTAGTGTTTCAGCAACAATTCTCTTTTTGGAATAGAAACAATACAAATTCCTGAATATTTCAAAATAAGTTTGATTTTATTTCAAACTTTAAGAAGGCAATGACTGTTTAGATGGTAATTGTGGCAATCTAGTAAGAGACAAAGATGGCCGATTTTAAAAAAAAATTAGGCTGAAAGCCCAAAAAAGGTGTCGGAGCAAAGTTAAAGTACATTGTTAGAATCTTTTTGGCTGAAAACCCTGTTCAGGAAACTTACAAACCATTGGCTTGAACAATAAGGAAAGCCGAATTGCTTAAAAAAGAAAAGTAGCAAAAATCTAGTCGAATGTGCATGGTAAGTATCTTTTGTTCCGTTTTTCCTTTTCTGCAGCTACTGGGGCAATAGAATATCATAGAGAGCTGTTTAAGGTATTATTTTAAAGTATATAACTACATCTACGTTCTTTTTTACTTAGAAATATATTTAAAATTAACTAATTTTTGTCAAAAAACTGTGTTTTTCTACAAAAGTAAACTAATAACGACATAGTCGTAACTTACAACCATAATTGTGGTTGCGGCGGTTGTTGCAACCAAGTAAAAGACGAACACGGCAAGGAAAGATTTTCAAGCTCTTTAAAATAAGCACTGAACTCTAGCTTATTGCAACTGAAATATTAAAACAAATCATCATATGCAATATTATACAAAGCACTTATTTTTTGACAAGATAATACAACATTTCACTTAGGAAACAACCTTTAGTGTAAGAATGGGGAGCTAGTTTCGCGGAGGCCACTATAAAATGTAGGATATTTTTTTTATGTGCTTATATCATTTCGAAAAACAGTAGTTTTTTCATTAAAAGTATGAAGCTGGACTTTGGGCTATTCAAATCATTCAGATACATACCGGATAATGTTCCTCCAGCTAAGATGGAGACAGTGGTTTTGTGAAACTCCAAGGAAGAAACACATCCCTGAACGACCAGACTAAAAGATGGCAAACTTCCGTCTTTAAGCCTCCTAAATAAAATAATGTATTAAAGTTACAAAAGGATGAAGCTGAAATTTTTGACAAGAAAAAGGGTATTTATTTATGTAACTTTGAAATAAAGTGAAAACTATTAACCTAGAAAAAAAGAAAAAATATCGATGAAGTAGGAAAGTCTTATTTGAAGAAGTGTGGAAAGAGAATATTAAAGAAGTGTGTTTAAGCTCTTAAATTTGAAGAAGGCTGAAATCTTGACATGAAATGGGTTTTGCTATTGCAATTCAAAAAATAAGAACCGTCAGTTGTTGGAAATGAAAAATAAAATAAGCGAAAAGGCCTTGCTTGAAGAAATTTGATATTCAAATGATGAAATTTTCTAATAATATAAGATTTTTGATGGGAAAGCAGCGTTTTCCTGTCAAAATTTGAAAAAAAGGATAGTTAAAAAACGAGCAGAAATAATAAAGTAGAAAACCTTCACTTGAAGAAATGTATAATATTTACTTCCGGAAGTTCTTAAGAAAAGGTGGATTTTTAAATGAAAATTGGATTTTCACCATTGAAATAAAAAAAATTAAAGATAGTGAAGAACTGTAAAAAATTATGAAGTAAAATGGCTTTACTTGAAGAGATTTGATTTTAAAATACTATTATTTCTTAAAAATTTCGAGTTTTTGACAAAAAGGTTGTTAATGCTATCAACATTCAAAAAGAGGTAAAATTTGTTGAAAAAGGACAAAATTATTAAAAAATAGGATTTTCTTCAGGAAATGTGTTATTAAGATGCTGCACATTTTAGAATTTGGAAGTCGGAGGCCATACCGGAAAAAATGTATGACTTTACCTGAAGAAATGTAATATTTAAATTTCTAAATTAATTTCTTGTTCTTGGGGTCTCCGTATGAACTGGTTATGCAGTGTAATAAAGCTTTTGTAAAGATTATAAAACATCTTATGTGTATCCAGGTGCTATACTTAAAAGGAAGAGAACTGGTATAAACCTGATAAGGGTTGGGAAAAACAAACTAGTAGCTAGGACAAATTCAGGTGCGTTTATTGTAGTGGACACGTGGTAAAATCTTACTTTTCCTTAATACAAAGCTAATCTTAAGCATTTCTAAAGAATGGTCTAATAGTGTTTAGTGTTTAGGCTATCTAAAGAAAGGAATGTACAGTAGGGTAGGACTGAATGAAAAGCTAGACCTTTGATGGGCGATATTGTGAACACATTACCATTTTCTTTTTTATATCTCCATTTTTTCTAACCCAAAAATGATTTTGAGGTGAATCGAGGGTAAGGGAATACATAATAATACTCTAATATATAAAAATTATAACTATAGAATATGAAAGTAATCTAAGAAAAAAAATCAAAGTTAAGAGTCAAATTTGAAAAAAAGAGTTAAAATGACCATATAAAAATATCAATAAAATGAAGATTCTCCATTTCCTCGGGTAGAAAGTAAGTTATTATTAATTTAAAGGAAAAATAATCAGTCTTTCTGAGAGAAGAGGGGACCAATCACAAAACAAAGTCTAAAATGATCACACGTTAGTGATTCGAAGGGTATCAGAAAGATCAACAGAACTTCACAGAGAAAAGTTATTTTCAAGCATCAGTAGTTTTGCGACTGTATAAGCACTAGATGATAATATTCCCCTTCCCCTGGCAGAATTAACTAAAGACAAAATAAAAACAAGAATTTCAAATTACTTTAAAGACGATAGTTTCAGGGAATTTCGCACGTGAGAATAAAATCACAGGTGAAAAAGGAAATAAGGAGCTTTTTGGCTATAAATGGGAGTTTCTAAGTTGGTGTATAGAAGTATAGAAAGTATATAGAATAGAAGTAGTATAGTATAGAAGTATGTAAAGTATCAATAGTATAAAAGCAGTAGAGTATAGTGTAGAAGTATATATTAAATAGTATAGAAAGTATAGAAGTATATAGTGGATAGAAAAAAATTATGAGTGACAAGCATCCCGTGTACCTTCTTACGATAGACAGGATGCATGTCAATCATAATCCTCTTATCCTTTAAATAAAAAAAGGAACAAAAAAAAGAGACAAAAGTAATGACAACGGAATAGACTGTAGGAAGGGTATATACAACTATTTTACGCATATTGCTGGGACCAATTTTCCAATTACAAATTTTCAATTTCAATTTTCTATCATTTTTCATTTGATAAAATCCCCCTTTTCGTAAGAATTTCGGGAATTAAATATTATACTTCTTCAAGTAAAGGAAGAAGAGTAAACTTCTAGAAGTGTCTATTTCATTATTTCCGTTCGTTTTTAACAATTTTCATTTTTCTAAATTCTGGTAGCACAACACGACAATCCCATTAAAAGTTTTATGTCATTAGAAAATTTAATGATTTAGATATAGCATTTCTTCAAGTAAGGCCTTTATGCTTAATTTTTTCATTTCTAAAGACTGACGGTTCTTATTTTTTGAACTTCAATAGCGAAACCCATTTCATGTCAAGATTCCACTCCTTTTCAATTCTAAGGGCATATACACCACATTTCTTCAATTAAGACTTTCCTATTTCATCGATATTTTCTCTTTTTTCGTAATTTTCACTTTATTTCAAAGTTACTTAGTGAAACCCATTTTTTATTGTCAAAAATTTCAACTTTCAAAGAATTTCGACACTGAAATGTTACGTTTTTTCAAGGAGAGCCTGTTCTGCTTCATATTTTTTTATTTGCCACAATCGGTGATTTTTATTTTGAACATTAATAGGAAAAACAGTTTTCATGGAAACAAAGTACTTGTATTACTTTTGACGATTTTGGTATTTATGTGTCAAATTCCTTGAATTAAAGTGTTTCACTTCAATTTTTTCACTTTGAAAACTTTTATTATTATTATTTTTTTTGAATCGCAATAGAAATACCCATGTGCGTCAAAATCTCAAGATTTGTACACAGTTTCAGCATTTCAGTATGACATTTTAATAAATCAAGCCTTTCTATTTCAAAATTTATTTCACATTTTAACAATTCACGACTCTAATTTTCCAAATTGCAATAGCAAAATCCGTATTATTTCAAAAATACTAACTTTATAAAAGAAATTAAGTATTTCATCCCCATACTTCTAAATTAAAGCTTTTCTACTTCAGAGTTTTTCTTCCATTTTCTAGGCAATATTTTCTTCTTTTGAATATGAAAAATTTCAGATTTCTAAGAAATTTAGGAATGTAAGCATCTAATTTTTTCAAACAAAGTCTTTCTACCTCAAAATGTTTTCACTTTTTTTAACAATTTTCACTTCTTTTTGAATTTTTAATTGCGAAGCCCCTTTGATGACAAAAATTCTGTTTTCTATTTTGTCATTTCATTATCACATCCCTCCAAGAAAAGTTTTTTTACTTCATAAATTATTTCATCTAGTAGCAGTTTACGTCTCTTGTTTTTCAAATTTTAAGGCGAAAATCTATTACGTCAAAAATTCTAGAATTAAAAACATTCAATATTTCAAAATCATTCCTTCAAGTAAACCATGACACTTCATATTGTTTTTCTGACAATTTCATGTTCATTAAGAATTTTGATAGCAAAAAATTTTGTTTCATGTTACAAATCCAAAATTTCTAAGAATTCAGCGATTAAAACATTAAATTTCTTCAAGTTTCCAACTCCTTAATCTTTTCAGGTTTAACAATATTCACTTTTTTTTAATTATAGTAGTAAAACGTTAAAAGTAAGATTGTAGGCAAAGTATCTTAATTTTTGCACTCACCTCATTGAAAAGTGCACCATTATCATGGACTTGTGGGAGCACCAAGTGATGTGTTCTAACTGTTTATAGCCTATAGCTATAGTGTATCTCGAATTGAAAGCGACTGAAGAAACTTGGCTCTATAAAAAAGTAAAGAGTTTCACCTTTGAACAAAAATAAATACAGTTCACAAAATATTTCTAAAGGGATAAGAAAATAAAAGTAAAAACAGTGACATTTTTTTTTCATGTTTTCTGTTATGGGATAAATTAGCAAGATAGTTTTTTATATTCTTAGTAGTCTTAGTATTGTGGATCTGACCACACCCATAGGGAGTGCACCTGGAGCCTTACCATACCCCAAACCGGTTTTTCCAAGAACATTATCATTCGGGTCTGCGCAAGAGTAATCAGGAGTGCTTTTCAAAATTATCGGGTAGCAAAATCGTCATTACCGAGTTTTTTTCAAAGTTTATTGAAACAAGAATTTAAAGTCGCAATGTTAACCTATGGAAATTTTAATCTATTGCAATCAAACGACCTTGTCAAGGATTTAGTTTTTTTTTTAATAAAAAGGTATAATGTTTACATATGAATATTTCAATCTATTATTATCAGACGACCTTGTCAGGGATGTGTTTTTTTGCATATTTAAATGTATACTGTTCACATACCGAAATTTCAAATTTATGGAATCAAACGACCTTGTCAAGAATGTAAGGCTTTACAAATTTAAAGATCTATTGTTTACACTTGCAACTTTCTAGTTTAGCTTAAACTTACAAGTTCAGCTAAAGTACCTGGGGGGTTAACATTGTCTTATTCCCTTCAAGTCCAGGAATGCAGCAACTTGGACTTTATTTTTAGATAGGGATTCATTTATTGTATTTGTTATCAAAATAAAAGTATCTGTTGAGGAGTGATGTTCCCTGAAACCAGTTTGAGTAAGATGTATCAAATTATTCTTCTCAACGAACAATAGCAGTCGATGGTAAAACAATTTCTCCATTACTTTTCCCAGCACAGTCATTATTGGCAGTCGATGGTAAAAAAATTTATCCAATACTTTTCCTAGCACAGTCATTATCGTCATTAGCACAATCATTATCGGCCTGTTGCTTATCCATGCAGGGTGTATGTTCTCATAGCTACTAGTAGCCATAGTCCTAATATTTTGTATTGCATTATTCAGTTCTTGAATTGAGAATAGATGGTTTATATACTCCAATCCTGGGTGATGCTAGTATACTGGATTTATCGAGATTGTGGTGGTGATGCCGTTATTATTTTGTATTAGCTTTTTTTAGAAAAGAGTTCTAAATAACTTTACCTTTTCATTATCATTATCATTATGGGTATTATTGTGTTCTAGATCAAACTGGAGTGGGATCGGGGATGTTTTTTTCCATATATGTGGCTTATGAGTTTATGAATATTTGGCTGACGTGTTTCTCGGAAAAACCTATTTTCAAAAATTATTCTGTTAATGAGGAGTGTAACTTGGTTCACTCTGTAAATTCCTGTCGACAGTTTTTTTTCAAGTCCAGTGACTCGAGAAAGTGTGGTGGAAAAACTTAGAGTTCTCGATTTACCAATTTTCTCATAAAAAAAAGTTAGAAAACTTGAGCCATTTAGAACGTTAACATGGTGAGAAGTGTCTGTTACTCTTTTGCATACTAATAGATAATGCATTGATATTAAGATAACTTCACTTTTAACCTATTAATAGCGAATCATACACCAACTTGGTAAGCTAGTATTTTCCAAAAATTATTTAAAATCATCTTTTGGTATTTGAACATATCCCCTTAGTCGATTTAAAATAAATTTATTCCCAATAAAACTTTTTGGGGAGCTTTATGAACAAAAAAATTTATAC
>NW_027066007.1:0-20006 GCF_032884065.1 Artemia franciscana
GTTGAAAAAATGAAGATATTAGACAATCTTATGATTGCACATGGTAAAGAATGTGATTAAAGGCTCTTTTCCTATTTCAAAAGTTTTAGTTTTCGAGGGTAATAGCTAAGTATGTTGAAAAAATGAAGATATTAGACTATTTTATGATTGCAAATGGTAAAGAATGTGATTAAAGGCTCTTTTCCTATTTCAAAAGTTTTAGTTTTCGAGGGTAATAGCTACGTATGTTGAAAAAATGAAGATATAAGACTATTTTATGATTGCACATGGTAAAGAATGTGATTGAAGCCTCTTTTCCTATTTCAAAAGTTTTAGTTTTCGAGGGTAATAGCTACGTATGTTGAAAAAATGAAGATATTAGACTATTTTATGATTGCACATGGTAAAGAATGTGATTGAAGCCTCTTTTCCTATTTCAAAAGTTTTAGTTTTCGAGGGTAATAGCTACGTATGTTGAAAAAATGAAGATATTAGAATATTTTATGATTGCACATGGTAAAGAATGTGATTAAAGGCTCTTTTCCTATGTCAAAAGTTTTAGTTTTCGAAGGTAATAGCTACGTATGTTGAAAAAATGAAGATATTAGACAATTTTATGATTGCACATGGTAAAGAATGTGATTAAAGGCTCTATTCCTATTTCAAAAGTTTTAGTTTTTGAGGGTAATAGCTGAGTATGTTGAAAAAATGAAGATATTAGACTATTTTATGATTGCAAATGGTAAAGAATGTGATTAAAGGCTCTTTTCCTATTTCAAAAGTTTTAGTTTTCGAGGGTAATAGCTACGTATGTTGAAAAAATGAAGATATTAGACTATTTTATGATTGCAAATGGTAAAGAATGTGATTAAAGGCTCTTTTCCTATGTCAAAAGTTTTAGTTTTCGAGGGTAATAGCTACGTATGTTGCAAAAATGAAGATATTAGACTATTTTATGATTGCAAATGGTGAAGAATGTGATTAAAGGCTCTTTTCCTATTTCAAAAGTTTTAGTTTTCAAGGGTAATAGCTACGTATGTTGAAAAAATGAAGATATTAGACTATTTTATGATTGCAAATGGTAAAGAATGTGATTAAAGGCTCTTTTCCTATTTCAAAAGTTTTAGTTTTCGAGGGTAATAGCTAAGTATGTTGAAAAAATGAAGATATTAGACTATTTTATGATTGCAAATGGTAAATAATGTGATTAAAGGCTCTTTTCCTATGTCAAAAGTTTTAGTTTTCGAGGGTAATAGCTACGTATGTTGAAAAAATGAAGATATTAGACTATTTTATGATTGCACATGGTAAAGAATGTGATTAAAGGCTCTTTTCCTATTTCAAAAGTTTTAGTTTTCGAGGGTAATAGCTACGTATGTTGAAAAAATGAAGATATTAGACTATTTTATGATTGCAAATGGTAAAGAATGTGATTAAAGCCTCTTTTCCAATTTCAAAAGTTTTAGTTTTCGAGGGTAATAGCTACGTATATTGAAAAAATGAAGATATTAAACTATTTTATGATTGCAAATGGTAAAGAATGTGATTAAAGGCTCTTTGCCTATGTCAAAAGTTTTAGTTTTCGAGGGTAATAGCTACGTATGTTGAAAATATGAAGATATTAGACTATTTTATGATTGCAAATGGTAAAGAATGTGATTAAAGGCTCTTTTCCTATGTCAAAAGTTTTAGTTTTCGGGGGTAATAGCCTTGTCTGTGGAAAAAATAAAGATATTAGACTATTTTATGATTGCACATGGTAAAGAATGTGATTAAAGGCTCTTTTACTATGTCAAAAGTTTTAGTTTTTGAGGGTAATAGCTACGTATGTTGAAAAAATGAAGATATTAGACTATTTTATGATTGCAAATGGTAAAGAATGTGATTAAAGGCTCTTTTTCTATGTCAAAAGTTTTAGTTTTCGAGGGTAATAGCTACGTATGTTGAAAAAATGAAGATATTAGACTATTTTATGATTGCAAATGGTAAAGAATGTGATTAAAGGCTCTTTCCCTATTTCAAAGTTTTAGTTTTCGAGGGTAATAGCTTTATCTGTGGAAAAAATGAAGATATTAGACTATTTTATGATTGCACATGGTAAAGAATGTGATTAAAGGCTCTTTTCCTATGTCAAAAGTTTTAGTTTTCGAGGGTAATAGCTACGTATGTTGAAAAAATGAAGATATTAGACTATTTTATGTTTGCAAATGGTAAAGAATGTGATAAAAGGCTCTTTGCTATGTCAAAAGTTTTAGTTTTCGAGGGTAATAGCTACGTATGTTGAAAAAATGAAGATATTAGACTATTTTATGATTGCACATGGTAAAGAATGTGATTAAAGGCTCTTTTCCTATTTCAAAAGTTTTAGTTTTCGAGGCTAATAGCTACGTATGTTGAAAAAATGAAGATATAAGACTATTTTATGATTGCAAATGGTAAAGAATGTGATTAAAGGCTCTTTTCCTATGTCAAAAGTTTTAGTTTTCGAGGGTAATAGCTACGTATGTTGAAAAAATGAAGATATTAGACTATTTTATGATTGCACATGGTAAAGAATGTGATTAAAGCATCTTTTCCTATTTCAAAAGTTTTAGTTTTCGAGGGTAATAGCTACGTATGTTGAAAAAATGAAGATGTTAGACTATTTTATGATTGCAAATGGTAAAGAATGTGATTAAAGGCTCTTTCCCTATTTCAAAAGTTTTAGTTTTCGAGGGTAGTAGCTTTGTCTGTGGAAAAAATGAAGATATTAGACTATTTTATGATTGCACATGGTAAAGAATGTGATTAAAGGCTCTTTGCTATGTCAAAAGTTTTAGTTTTCGAGGGTAATAGCTACGTATGTTGAAAAAATGAGGATATTAGACAATCTTATGATTGCACATGGTAAAGAATGTGATTAAAGGCTCTTTTCCTATTTCAAAAGTTTTAGTTTTCGAGGGCAATAGCTAAGTATGTTGAAAAAATGAAGATATTAGACTATTTTATGATTGCAAATGGTAAAGAATATGATTAAAGGCTCTTTTCCTATTTCAAAAGTTTTAGTTTTCGAGGGTAATAGCTACGTATGTTGAAAAAATGAAGATATAAGACTATTTTATGATTGCATATGGTAAAGAATGTGATTGAAGCCTCTTTTCCTATTTCAAAAGTTTTAGTTTTCGAGGGTAATAGCTACGTATGTTGAAAAAATGAAGATATTAGACTATTTTATGATTGCACATGGTAAAGAATGTGATTGAAGCCTCTTTTCCTATTTCAAAAGTTTTAGTTTTCGAGGGTAATAGCTACGTATGTTGAAAAAAATGAAGATATTAGAATATTTTATGATTGCACATGGTAAGAATGTGATTAAAGGCTCTTTTCCTATGTCAAAAGTTTTAGTTTTCGAAGGTAATAGCTACGTATGTTGAAAAAATTAAGATATTAGACAATTTTATGATTGCAAATGGTAAAGAATGTGATTAAAGGCTCTTTTCCTATGTCAAAAGTTTTAATTTTTGAGGGTAATAGCTACGTATGCTGAAAAAATGAAGATATTAGACTATTTTATGATTGCACATGGTAAAGAATGTGATTAAAGGCTCTTTTCCTATGTCAAAAGTTTTAGTTTTCGAGGGTAATAGCTACGTATGTTGAAAAAATGAAGATATTAGACTATTTTATGATTGCAAATGGTAAGAATGTGATTAAAGGCTCTTTTACCTATTTCAAAAGTTTTAGTTTTCGAGGGTAATAGCTACGTATGTTGAAAAAATGAAGATATTAGACTATTTTATGATTGCAAATGGTAAAGAATGTGATTAAAGGCTCTTCCTATTTCAAAAGTTTTAGTTTTCGAGGGTAATAGCTACGTATGTTGAAAAAATGAAGATATTAGACTATTTTATGATTGCAAATGGTAAAGAATGTGATAAAGGCTCTTTTCCTATGTCAAAAGTTTTAGTTTTCGAGGGTAATAGCTACGTATGTTGAAAAAATGAAGATATTAGACTATTTTATGATTGCACATGGTAAAGAATGTGATTAAAGGCTCTTTTCCTATTTCAAAAGTTTTAGTTTTCGAGGGTAATAGCTACGTATATTGAAAAAATGAAGATATTAGACTATTTTATGATTGCAAATGGTAAAGAATGTGATTAAAGGCTCTTTGCCTATGTCAAAAGTTTTAGTTTTCGAGGGTAATAGCTACGTATGTTGAAAAAATGAAGATATTAGACTATTTTATGATTGCAAATGGTAAAGAATGTGATTAAGACTCTTTTCCTATTTCAAAAGTTTTAGTTTTCGAGGGTAATAGCTACGTATGTTGAAAAAATGAAGATATTAGACTATTTTATGATTGCAAATGGTAAAGAATGTGATTAAAGGCTCTTTTCCTATTTCAAAAGTTTTAGTTTTCGAGGGTAATAGCTACGTATGTTGAAAAAATGAAGATATTAGACTATTTTATGATTGCAAATGGTAAAGAATGTGATTAAAGGCTCTTTTCCTATGTCAAAAGTTTTAGTTTTCGAGGGTAATAGCTACGTATGTTGAAAAAATGAAGATATTAGACTATTTTATGATTGCAAATGGTAAAGAATGTGATTAAAGGCTCTTTTCCTATTTCAAAAGTTTTAGTTTTCGAGGGTAATAGCTACGTATGTTGAAAAAATGAAGATATTAGACTATTTTATGATTGCAAATGGTAAAGAATGTGATTAAAGGCTCTTTGCCTATGTCAAAAGTTTTAGTTTTCGAGGGTAATAGCTACGTATGTTGAAAAAATGAAGATATTAGACTATTTTATGATTGCAAATGGTAAAGAATGTGATTAAAGGCTCTTTTCCTATTTCAAAAGTTTTAGTTTTCGAGGGTAATAGCTACGTATGTTGAAAAAATGAAGATATTAGACTATTTTATGATTGCAAATGGTAAAGAATGTGATTAAAGCCTCTTTTCCAATTTCAAAAGTTTTAGTTTTCGAGGGTAATAGCTACGTATATTGAAAAAATGAAGATATTAAACTATTTTATGATTGCAAATGGTAAAGAATGTGATTAAAGGCTCTTTGCCTATGTCAAAAGTTTTAGTTTTCGAGGGTAATAGCTACGTATGTTGAAAAAATGAAGATATTAGACTATTTTATGATTGCAAATGGTAAAGAATGTGATTAAAGGCTCTTTTCCTATGTCAAAAGTTTTAGTTTTCGGGGGTAATAGCTACGTATGTTGAAAAAATGAAAGATATTAGACTATTTTATGATTGCATATGGTAAAGAATGTGATTAAAGGCTCTTTTCTATGTCAAAAGTTTTAGTTTTCGAGGGTAATAGCTACGTATGTTGAAAAAATGAAGATATTAGACTATTTTATGATTGCAAATGGTAAAGAATGTGATTAAAGGCTCTTTTTCTATGTCAAAAGTTTTAGTTTTCGAGGGTAATAGCTACGTATGTTGAAAAAATGAAGATATTAGACTATTTTATGATTGCAAATGGTAAAGAATGTGATTAAAGGCTCTTTTCCCTATTTCAAAAGTTTTAGTTTTCGAGGGTAATAGCTTTATCTGTGGAAAAAATGAAGATATTAGACTATTTTATGATTGCACATGGTAAAGAATGTGATTAAAGGCTCTTTTCCTATGTCAAAAGTTTTAGTTTTCGAGGGTAATAGCTACGTATGTTGAAAAAATGAAGATATTAGACTATTTTATGATTGCAAATGGTAAAGAATGTGATTAAAGGCTCTTTTCCTATGTCAAAAGTTTTAGTTTTCGAGGGTAATAGCTACGTATGTTGAAAAAATGAAGATATTAGACTATTTTATGATTGCAAATGGTAAAGAATGTGATTAAAGGCTCTTTTCCTATTTCAAAAGTTTTAGTTTTCGAGGGTAATAGCTACGTATGTTGAAAAAATGAAGATATTAGACTATTTTATGATTGCAAATGGTAAAGAATGTGATTAAAGGCTCTTTTCCTATGTCAAAAGTTTTAGTTTTCGAGGGTAATAGCTACGTATGTTGAAAAAATGAAGATATTAGACTATTTTATGATTGCACATGGTAAAGAATGTGATTAAAGCTCTTTTCCTATTTCAAAAGTTTTAGTTTTCGAGGGTAATAGCTACGTATGTTGAAAAAATGAAGATGTTAGACTATTTTATGATTGCAAATGGTAAAGAATGTGATTAAAGGCTCTTTCCCTATTTCAAAAGTTTTAGTTTTCGAGGGTAGTAGCTTTGTCTGTGGAAAAAATGAAGATATTAGACTATTTTATGATTGCACATGGTAAAGAATGTGATTAAAGGCTCTTTGCTATGTCAAAAGTTTTAGTTTTCGAGGGTAATAGCTACGTATGTTGAAAAAATGAAGATATTAGACAATCTTATGATTGCACATGGTAAAGAATGTGATTAAAGGCTCTTTTCCTATTTCAAAAGTTTTAGTTTTCGAGGGTAATAGCTAAGTATGTTGAAAAAATGAAGATATTAGACTATTTTATGATTGCAAATGGTAAAGAATGTGATTAAAGGCTCTTTTCCTATTTCAAAAGTTTTAGTTTTCGAGGGTAATAGCTACGTATGTTGAAAAAATGAAGATATAAGACTATTTTATGATTGCAATGGTAAAGAATGTGATTGAAGCCTCTTTTCCTATTTCAAAAGTTTTAGTTTTCGAGGGTAATAGCTACGTATGTTGAAAAAATGAAGATATTAGACTATTTTATGATTGCACATGGTAAAGAATGTGATTGAAGCCTCTTTTCCTTGTTCAAAAGTTTTAGTTTTCGAGGGTAATAGCTACGTATGTTGAAAAAATGAAGATATTAGACAATTTTATGATTGCACATGGTAAAGAATGTGATTAAAGGCTCTTTTCCTATGTCAAAAGTTTTAGTTTTTGAGGGTAATAGCTACGTATGTTGAAAAAATGAAGATATTAGACTATTTTATGATTGCAAATGGTAAAGAATGTGATTAAAGGCTCTTTTCCTATGTCAAAAGTTTTAGTTTTCGAGGGTAATAGCTACGTATGTTGAAAAAATGAAGATATTAGACTATTTTATGATTGCAAATGGTAAAGAATGTGATTAAAGGCTCTTTTCCTATGTCAAAAGTTTTAGTTTTCGAGGGTAATAGCTACGTATGTTGAAAAAATGAAGATATTAGACTATTTTATGATTGCAAATGGTAAAGAATGTGATTAAAGGCTCTTTTCCTATTTCAAAAGTTTTAGTTTTCGAGGGTAATAGCTACGTATGTTGAAAAAATGAAGATATTAGACTATTTTATGATTGCAAATGGTAAAGAATGTGATTAAAGGCTCTTTTCCTATTTCAAAAGTTTTAGTTTTCGAGGGTAATAGCTACGTATGTTGAAAAAATGAAGATATTAGACTATTTTATGATTGCAAATGGTAAAGAATGTGATTAAAGGCTCTTTTCCTATGTCAAAAGTTTTAGTTTTCGAGGGTAATAGCTACGTATGTTGAAAAAATGAAGATATTAGACTATTTTATGATTGCACATGGTAAAGAATGTGATTAAAGGCTCTTTTCCTATTTCAAAAGTTTTAGTTTTCGAGGGTAATAGCTACGTATGTTGAAAAAATGAAGATATTAGACTATTTTATGATTGCAAATGGTAAAGAATGTGATTAAAGGCTCTTTTCCTATGTCAAAAGTTTTAGTTTTCGAGGGTAATAGCTACGTATGTTGAAAAAATGAAGATATTAGACTATTTTATGATTGCAAATGGTAAAGAATGTGATTAAAGGCTCTTTTCCTATTTCAAAAGTTTTAGTTTTCGAGGGTAATAGCTACGTATGTTGAAAAAATGAAGATATTAGACTATTTTATGATTGCAAATGGTAAAGAATGTGATTAAAGGCTCTTTTCCTATTTCAAAAGTTTTAGTTTTCGAGGGTAATAGCTACGTATGTTGAAAAAATGAAGATATTAGACTATTTTATGATTGCAAATGGTAAAGAATGTGATTAAAGGCTCTTTTCCTATGTCAAAAGTTTTAGTTTTCGAGGGTAATAGCTACGTATGTTGAAAAAATGAAGATATTAGACTATTTTATGATTGCAAATGGTAAAGAATGTGATTAAAGGCTCTTTTCCTATTCAAAAGTTTTAGTTTTCGAGGGTAATAGCTACGTATGTTGAAAAAATGAAGATATTAGACTATTTTATGATTGCAAATGGTAAAGAATGTGATTAAAGGCTCTTTGCCTATGTCAAAAGTTTTAGTTTTCGAGGGTAATAGCTACGTATGTTGAAAAAATGAAGATATTAGACTATTTTATGATTGCAAATGGTAAAGAATGTGATTAAAGGCTCTTTTCCTATTTCAAAAGTTTTAGTTTTCGAGGGTAATAGCTACGTATGTTGAAAAAATGAAGATATTAGACTATTTTATGATTGCAAATGGTAAAGAATGTGATTAAAGGCTCTTTTCCTATGTCAAAAGTTTTAGTTTTCGAGGGTAATAGCTACGTATGTTGAAAAAATGAAGATATTAGACTATTTTATGATTGCAAATGGTAAAGAATGTGATTAAAGGCTCTTTTCCTATGTCAAAAGTTTTAGTTTTCGAGGGTAATAGCTACGTATGTTGAAAAAATGAAGATATTAGACTATTTTATGATTGCAAATGGTAAAGAATGTGATTAAAGGCTCTTTTCCTATTTCAAAAGTTTTAGTTTTCGAGGGTAATAGCTACGTATGTTGAAAAAATGAAGATATTAGACTATTTTATGATTGCAAATGGTAAAGAATGTGATTAAAGGCTCTTTTCCTATGTCAAAAGTTTTAGTTTTCGAGGGTAATAGCTACGTATGTTGAAAAAATGAAGATATTAGACTATTTTATGATTGCAAATGGTAAAGAATGTGATTAAAGGCTCTTTTCCTATGTCAAAAGTTTTAGTTTTCGAGGGTAATAGCTACGTATGTTGAAAAAATGAAGATATTAGACTATTTTATGATTGCAAATGGTAAAGAATGTGATTAAAGGCTCTTTTCCTATTTCAAAAGTTTTAGTTTTCGAGGGTAATAGCTACGTATGTTGAAAAAATGAAGATATTAGACTATTTTATGATTGCAAATGGTAAAGAATGTGATTAAAGGCTCTTTTCCTATGTCAAAAGTTTTAGTTTTCGAGGGTAATAGCTACGTATGTTGAAAAAATGAAGATATTAGACTATTTTATGATTGCAAATGGTAAAGAATGTGATTAAAGGCTCTTTTCCTATTTCAAAAGTTTTAGTTTTCGAGGGTAATAGCTACGTATGTTGAAAAAATGAAGATATTAGACTATTTTATGATTGCAAATGGTAAAGAATGTGATTAAAGGCTCTTTTCCTATTTCAAAAGTTTTAGTTTTCGAGGGTAATAGCTACGTATGTTGAAAAAATGAAGATATTAGACTATTTTATGATTGCAAATGGTAAAGAATGTGATTAAAGGCTCTTTTCCTATGTCAAAAGTTTTAGTTTTCGAGGGTAATAGCTACGTATGTTGAAAAAATGAAGATATTAGACTATTTTATGATTGCAAATGGTAAAGAATGTGATTAAAGGCTCTTTTCCTATTTCAAAAGTTTTAGTTTTCGAGGGTAATAGCTACGTATGTTGAAAAAATGAAGATATTAGACTATTTTATGATTGCAAATGGTAAAGAATGTGATTAAAGGCTCTTTTCCTATTTCAAAAGTTTTAGTTTTCGAGGGTAATAGCTACGTATGTTGAAAAAATGAAGATATTAGACTATTTTATGATTGCAAATGGTAAAGAATGTGATTAAAGGCTCTTTTCCTATTTCAAAAGTTTTAGTTTTCGAGGGTAATAGCTACGTATGTTGAAAAAATGAAGATATTAGACTATTTTATGATTGCAAATGGTAAAGAATGTGATTAAAGGCTCTTTTCCTATTTCAAAAGTTTTAGTTTTCGAGGGTAATAGCTACGTATGTTGAAAAAATGAAGATATTAGACTATTTTATGATTGCAAATGGTAAAGAATGTGATTAAAGGCTCTTTTCCTATGTCAAAAGTTTTAGTTTTCGAGGGTAATAGCTACGTATGTTGAAAAAATGAAGATATTAGACTATTTTATGATTGCAAATGGTAAAGAATGTGATTAAAGGCTCTTTTCCTATTTCAAAAGTTTTAGTTTTCGAGGGTAATAGCTACGTATGTTGAAAAAATGAAGATATTAGACTATTTTATGATTGCAAATGGTAAAGAATGTGATTAAAGGCTCTTTTCCTATGTCAAAAGTTTTAGTTTTCGAGGGTAATAGCTACGTATGTTGAAAAAATGAAGATATTAGACTATTTTATGATTGCAAATGGTAAAGAATGTGATTAAAGGCTCTTTTCCTATGTCAAAAGTTTTAGTTTTCGAGGGTAATAGCTACGTATGTTGAAAAAATGAAGATATTAGACTATTTTATGATTGCAAATGGTAAAGAATGTGATTAAAGGCTCTTTTCCTATTTCAAAAGTTTTAGTTTTCGAGGGTAATAGCTACGTATGTTGAAAAAATGAAGATATTAGACTATTTTATGATTGCAAATGGTAAAGAATGTGATTAAAGGCTCTTTTCCTATGTCAAAAGTTTTAGTTTTCGAGGGTAATAGCTACGTATGTTGAAAAAATGAAGATATTAGACTATTTTATGATTGCAAATGGTAAAGAATGTGATTAAAGGCTCTTTTCCTATGTCAAAAGTTTTAGTTTTCGAGGGTAATAGCTACGTATGTTGAAAAAATGAAGATATTAGACTATTTTATGATTGCACATGGTAAAGAATGTGATTAAAGGCTCTTTTCCTATTTCAAAAGTTTTAGTTTTCGAGGGTAATAGCTACGTATGTTGAAAAAATGAAGATATTAGACTATTTTATGATTGCAAATGGTAAAGAATGTGATTAAAGGCTCTTTTCCTATGTCAAAAGTTTTAGTTTTCGAGGGTAATAGCTACGTATGTTGAAAAAATGAAGATATTAGACTATTTTATGATTGCAAATGGTAAAGAATGTGATTAAAGGCTCTTTTCCTATTTCAAAAGTTTTAGTTTTCGAGGGTAATAGCTACGTATGTTGAAAAAATGAAGATATTAGACTATTTTATGATTGCAAATGGTAAAGAATGTGATTAAAGGCTCTTTTCCTATTCAAAAGTTTTAGTTTTCGAGGGTAATAGCTACGTATGTTGAAAAAATGAAGATATTAGACTATTTTATGATTGCAAATGGTAAAGAATGTGATTAAAGGCTCTTTTCCTATGTCAAAAGTTTTAGTTTTCGAGGGTAATAGCTACGTATGTTGAAAAAATGAAGATATTAGACTATTTTATGATTGCAAATGGTAAAGAATGTGATTAAAGGCTCTTTTCCTATTTCAAAAGTTTTAGTTTTCGAGGGTAATAGCTACGTATGTTGAAAAAATGAAGATATTAGACTATTTTATGATTGCAAATGGTAAAGAATGTGATTAAAGGCTCTTTTCCTATGTCAAAAGTTTTAGTTTTCGAGGGTAATAGCTACGTATGTTGAAAAAATGAAGATATTAGACTATTTTATGATTGCAAATGGTAAAGAATGTGATTAAAGGCTCTTTTCCTATTTCAAAAGTTTTAGTTTTCGAGGGTAATAGCTACGTATGTTGAAAAAATGAAGATATTAGACTATTTTATGATTGCAAATGGTAAAGAATGTGATTAAAGGCTCTTTTCCTATTTCAAAAGTTTTAGTTTTCGAGGGTAATAGCTACGTATGTTGAAAAAATGAAGATATTAGACTATTTTATGATTGCAAATGGTAAAGAATGTGATTAAAGGCTCTTTTCCTATTTCAAAAGTTTTAGTTTTCGAGGGTAATAGCTACGTATGTTGAAAAAATGAAGATATTAGACTATTTTATGATTGCAAATGGTAAAGAATGTGATTAAAGGCTCTTTTCCTATGTCAAAAGTTTTAGTTTTCGAGGGTAATAGCTACGTATGTTGAAAAAATGAAGATATTAGACTATTTTATGATTGCAAATGGTAAAGAATGTGATTAAAGGCTCTTTTCCTATGTCAAAAGTTTTAGTTTTCGAGGGTAATAGCTACGTATGTTGAAAAAATGAAGATATTAGACTATTTTATGATTGCAAATGGTAAAGAATGTGATTAAAGGCTCTTTTCCTATGTCAAAAGTTTTAGTTTTCGAGGGTAATAGCTACGTATGTTGAAAAAATGAAGATATTAGACTATTTTATGATTGCACATGGTAAAGAATGTGATTAAAGGCTCTTTTCCTATTTCAAAAGTTTTAGTTTTCGAGGGTAATAGCTACGTATGTTGAAAAAATGAAGATATTAGACTATTTTATGATTGCAAATGGTAAAGAATGTGATTAAAGGCTCTTTTCCTATGTCAAAAGTTTTAGTTTTCGAGGGTAATAGCTACGTATGTTGAAAAAATGAAGATATTAGACTATTTTATGATTGCAAATGGTAAAGAATGTGATTAAAGGCTCTTTTCCTATTTCAAAAGTTTTAGTTTTCGAGGGTAATAGCTACGTATGTTGAAAAAATGAAGATATTAGACTATTTTATGATTGCAAATGGTAAAGAATGTGATTAAAGGCTCTTTTCCTATTCAAAAGTTTTAGTTTTCGAGGGTAATAGCTACGTATGTTGAAAAAATGAAGATATTAGACTATTTTATGATTGCAAATGGTAAAGAATGTGATTAAAGGCTCTTTTCCTATGTCAAAAGTTTTAGTTTTCGAGGGTAATAGCTACGTATGTTGAAAAAATGAAGATATTAGACTATTTTATGATTGCAAATGGTAAAGAATGTGATTAAAGGCTCTTTTCCTATTTCAAAAGTTTTAGTTTTCGAGGGTAATAGCTACGTATGTTGAAAAAATGAAGATATTAGACTATTTTATGATTGCAATGGTAAAGAATGTGATTAAAGGCTCTTTTCCTATGTCAAAAGTTTTAGTTTTCGAGGGTAATAGCTACGTATGTTGAAAAAATGAAGATATTAGACTATTTTATGATTGCAAATGGTAAAGAATGTGATTAAAGGCTCTTTTCCTATTTCAAAAGTTTTAGTTTTCGAGGGTAATAGCTACGTATGTTGAAAAAATGAAGATATTAGACTATTTTATGATTGCAAATGGTAAAGAATGTGATTAAAGGCTCTTTTCCTATTTCAAAAGTTTTAGTTTTCGAGGGTAATAGCTACGTATGTTGAAAAAATGAAGATATTAGACTATTTTATGATTGCAAATGGTAAAGAATGTGATTAAAGGCTCTTTTCCTATGTCAAAAGTTTTAGTTTTCGAGGGTAATAGCTACGTATGTTGAAAAAATGAAGATATTAGACTATTTTATGATTGCACATGGTAAAGAATGTGATTAAAGGCTCTTTTCCTATTTCAAAAGTTTTAGTTTTCGAGGGTAATAGCTACGTATGTTGAAAAAATGAAGATATTAGACTATTTTATGATTGCACATGGTAAAGAATGTGATTAAAGGCTCTTTTCCTATGTCAAAAGTTTTAGTTTTCGAGGGTAATAGCTACGTATGTTGAAAAAATGAAGATATTAGACTATTTTATGATTGCAAATGGTAAAGAATGTGATTAAAGGCTCTTTTCCTATGTCAAAAGTTTTAGTTTTCGAGGGTAATAGCTACGTATGTTGAAAAAATGAAGATATTAGACTATTTTATGATTGCAAATGGTAAAGAATGTGATTAAAGGCTCTTTTCCTATTTCAAAAGTTTTAGTTTTCGAGGGTAATAGCTACGTATGTTGAAAAAATGAAGATATTAGACTATTTTATGATTGCAAATGGTAAAGAATGTGATTAAAGGCTCTTTTCCTATTCAAAAGTTTTAGTTTTCGAGGGTAATAGCTACGTATGTTGAAAAAATGAAGATATTAGACTATTTTATGATTGCAAATGGTAAAGAATGTGATTAAAGGCTCTTTTCCTATTTCAAAAGTTTTAGTTTTCGAGGGTAATAGCTACGTATGTTGAAAAAATGAAGATATTAGACTATTTTATGATTGCAAATGGTAAAGAATGTGATTAAAGGCTCTTTTCCTATTTCAAAAGTTTTAGTTTTCGAGGGTAATAGCTACGTATGTTGAAAAAATGAAGATATTAGACTATTTTATGATTGCAAATGGTAAAGAATGTGATTAAAGGCTCTTTTCCTATTTCAAAAGTTTTAGTTTTCGAGGGTAATAGCTACGTATGTTGAAAAAATGAAGATATTAGACTATTTTATGATTGCAAATGGTAAAGAATGTGATTAAAGGCTCTTTTCCTATTTCAAAAGTTTTAGTTTTCGAGGGTAATAGCTACGTATGTTGAAAAAATGAAGATATTAGACTATTTTATGATTGCAAATGGTAAAGAATGTGATTAAAGGCTCTTTTCCTATGTCAAAAGTTTTAGTTTTCGAGGGTAATAGCTACGTATGTTGAAAAAATGAAGATATTAGACTATTTTATGATTGCACATGGTAAAGAATGTGATTAAAGGCTCTTTTCCTATTTCAAAAGTTTTAGTTTTCGAGGGTAATAGCTACGTATGTTGAAAAAATGAAGATATTAGACTATTTTATGATTGCAAATGGTAAAGAATGTGATTAAAGGCTCTTTTCCTATGTCAAAAGTTTTAGTTTTCGAGGGTAATAGCTACGTATGTTGAAAAAATGAAGATATTAGACTATTTTATGATTGCAAATGGTAAAGAATGTGATTAAAGGCTCTTTTCCTATGTCAAAAGTTTTAGTTTTCGAGGGTAATAGCTACGTATGTTGAAAAAATGAAGATATTAGACTATTTTATGATTGCAAATGGTAAAGAATGTGATTAAAGGCTCTTTTCCTATTTCAAAAGTTTTAGTTTTCGAGGGTAATAGCTACGTATGTTGAAAAAATGAAGATATTAGACTATTTTATGATTGCACATGGTAAAGAATGTGATTAAAGGCTCTTTTCCTATGTCAAAAGTTTTAGTTTTCGAGGGTAATAGCTACGTATGTTGAAAAAATGAAGATATTAGACTATTTTATGATTGCAAATGGTAAAGAATGTGATTAAAGGCTCTTTTCCTATGTCAAAAGTTTTAGTTTTCGAGGGTAATAGCTACGTATGTTGAAAAAATGAAGATATTAGACTATTTTATGATTGCACATGGTAAAGAATGTGATTAAAGGCTCTTTTCCTATTTCAAAAGTTTTAGTTTTCGAGGGTAATAGCTACGTATGTTGAAAAAATGAAGATATTAGACTATTTTATGATTGCAAATGGTAAAGAATGTGATTAAAGGCTCTTTTCCTATGTCAAAAGTTTTAGTTTTCGAGGGTAATAGCTACGTATGTTGAAAAAATGAAGATATTAGACTATTTTATGATTGCAAATGGTAAAGAATGTGATTAAAGGCTCTTTTCCTATTTCAAAAGTTTTAGTTTTCGAGGGTAATAGCTACGTATGTTGAAAAAATGAAGATATTAGACTATTTTATGATTGCACATGGTAAAGAATGTGATTAAAGGCTCTTTTCCTATGTCAAAAGTTTTAGTTTTCGAGGGTAATAGCTACGTATGTTGAAAAAATGAAGATATTAGACTATTTTATGATTGCAAATGGTAAAGAATGTGATTAAAGGCTCTTTTCCTATGTCAAAAGTTTTAGTTTTCGAGGGTAATAGCTACGTATGTTGAAAAAATGAAGATATTAGACTATTTTATGATTGCAAATGGTAAAGAATGTGATTAAAGGCTCTTTTCCTATGTCAAAAGTTTTAGTTTTCGAGGGTAATAGCTACGTATGTTGAAAAAATGAAGATATTAGACTATTTTATGATTGCAAATGGTAAAGAATGTGATTAAAGGCTCTTTTCCTATGTCAAAAGTTTTAGTTTTCGAGGGTAATAGCTACGTATGTTGAAAAAATGAAGATATTAGACTATTTTATGATTGCAAATGGTAAAGAATGTGATTAAAGGCTCTTTTCCTATTTCAAAAGTTTTAGTTTTCGAGGGTAATAGCTACGTATGTTGAAAAAATGAAGATATTAGACTATTTTATGATTGCAATGGTAAAGAATGTGATTAAAGGCTCTTTTCCTATTTCAAAAGTTTTAGTTTTCGAGGGTAATAGCTACGTATGTTGAAAAAATGAAGATATTAGACTATTTTATGATTGCAAATGGTAAAGAATGTGATTAAAGGCTCTTTGCTATGTCAAAAGTTTTAGTTTTCGAGGGTAATAGCTACGTATGTTGAAAAAATGAAGATATTAGACTATTTTATGATTGCACATGGTAAAGAATGTGATTAAAGGCTCTTTTCCTATTTCAAAAGTTTTAGTTTTCGAGGGTAATAGCTACGTATGTTGAAAAAATGAAGATATTAGACTATTTTATGATTGCACATGGTAAAGAATGTGATTAAAGGCTCTTTTCCTATGTCAAAAGTTTTAGTTTTCGAGGGTAATAGCTACGTATGTTGAAAAAATGAAGATATTAGACTATTTTATGATTGCAAATGGTAAAGAATGTGATTAAAGGCTCTTTTCCTATTTCAAAAGTTTTAGTTTTCGAGGGTAATAGCTACGTATGTTGAAAAAATGAAGATATTAGACTATTTTATGATTGCAAATGGTAAAGAATGTGATTAAAGGCTCTTTTCCTATTTCAAAAGTTTTAGTTTTCGAGGGTAATAGCTACGTATGTTGAAAAAATGAAGATATTAGACTATTTTATGATTGCAATGGTAAAGAATGTGATTAAAGGCTCTTTTCCTATGTCAAAAGTTTTAGTTTTCGAGGGTAATAGCTACGTATGTTGAAAAAATGAAGATATTAGACTATTTTATGATTGCAAATGGTAAAGAATGTGATTAAAGGCTCTTTTCCTATGTCAAAAGTTTTAGTTTTCGAGGGTAATAGCTACGTATGTTGAAAAAATGAAGATATTAGACTATTTTATGATTGCAATGGTAAAGAATGTGATTAAAGGCTCTTTTCCTATTTCAAAAGTTTTAGTTTTCGAGGGTAATAGCTACGTATGTTGAAAAAATGAAGATATTAGACTATTTTATGATTGCAAATGGTAAAGAATGTGATTAAAGGCTCTTTTCCTATTTCAAAAGTTTTAGTTTTCGAGGGTAATAGCTACGTATGTTGAAAAAATGAAGATATTAGACTATTTTATGATTGCAAATGGTAAAGAATGTGATTAAAGGCTCTTTTCCTATGTCAAAAGTTTTAGTTTTCGAGGGTAATAGCTACGTATGTTGAAAAAATGAAGATATTAGACTATTTTATGATTGCAATGGTAAAGAATGTGATTAAAGGCTCTTTTCCTATGTCAAAAGTTTTAGTTTTCGAGGGTAATAGCTACGTATGTTGAAAAAATGAAGATATTAGACTATTTTATGATTGCAAATGGTAAAGAATGTGATTAAAGGCTCTTTTCCTATTCAAAAGTTTTAGTTTTCGAGGGTAATAGCTACGTATGTTGAAAAAATGAAGATATTAGACTATTTTATGATTGCAATGGTAAAGAATGTGATTAAAGGCTCTTTTCCTATGTTCAAAAGTTTTAGTTTTCGAGGGTAATAGCTACGTATGTTGAAAAAATGAAGATATTAGACTATTTTATGATTGCAAATGGTAAAGAATGTGATTAAAGGCTCTTTTCCTATGTCAAAAGTTTTAGTTTTCGAGGGTAATAGCTACGTATGTTGAAAAAATGAAGATATTAGACTATTTTATGATTGCAAATGGTAAAGAATGTGATTAAAGGCTCTTTTCCTATTTCAAAAGTTTTAGTTTTCGAGGGTAATAGCTACGTATGTTGAAAAAATGAAGATATTAGACTATTTTATGATTGCAAATGGTAAAGAATGTGATTAAAGGCTCTTTTCCTATGTCAAAAGTTTTAGTTTTCGAGGGTAATAGCTACGTATGTTGAAAAAATGAAGATATTAGACTATTTTATGATTGCAAATGGTAAAGAATGTGATTAAAGGCTCTTTTCCTATGTCAAAAGTTTTAGTTTTCGAGGGTAATAGCTACGTATGTTGAAAAAATGAAGATATTAGACTATTTTATGATTGCAAATGGTAAAGAATGTGATTAAAGGCTCTTTTCCTATTTCAAAAGTTTTAGTTTTCGAGGGTAATAGCTACGTATGTTGAAAAAATGAAGATATTAGACTATTTTATGATTGCACATGGTAAAGAATGTGATTAAAGGCTCTTTTCCTATTTCAAAAGTTTTAGTTTTCGAGGGTAATAGCTACGTATGTTGAAAAAATGAAGATATTAGACTATTTTATGATTGCAAATGGTAAAGAATGTGATTAAAGGCTCTTTTCCTATTCAAAAGTTTTAGTTTTCGAGGGTAATAGCTACGTATGTTGAAAAAATGAAGATATTAGACTATTTTATGATTGCAAATGGTAAAGAATGTGATTAAAGGCTCTTTTCCTATGTCAAAAGTTTTAGTTTTCGAGGGTAATAGCTACGTATGTTGAAAAAATGAAGATATTAGACTATTTTATGATTGCAAATGGTAAAGAATGTGATTAAAGGCTCTTTTCCTATTTCAAAAGTTTTAGTTTTCGAGGGTAATAGCTACGTATGTTGAAAAAATGAAGATATTAGACTATTTTATGATTGCAAATGGTAAAGAATGTGATTAAAGGCTCTTTTCCTATTTCAAAAGTTTTAGTTTTCGAGGGTAATAGCTACGTATGTTGAAAAAATGAAGATATTAGACTATTTTATGATTGCAAATGGTAAAGAATGTGATTAAAGGCTCTTTTCCTATGTCAAAAGTTTTAGTTTTCGAGGGTAATAGCTACGTATGTTGAAAAAATGAAGATATTAGACTATTTTATGATTGCAAATGGTAAAGAATGTGATTAAAGGCTCTTTTCCTATTTCAAAAGTTTTAGTTTTCGAGGGTAATAGCTACGTATGTTGAAAAAATGAAGATATTAGACTATTTTATGATTGCAAATGGTAAAGAATGTGATTAAAGGCTCTTTTCCTATGTCAAAAGTTTTAGTTTTCGAGGGTAATAGCTACGTATGTTGAAAAAATGAAGATATTAGACTATTTTATGATTGCAAATGGTAAAGAATGTGATTAAAGGCTCTTTTCCTATGTCAAAAGTTTTAGTTTTCGAGGGTAATAGCTACGTATGTTGAAAAAATGAAGATATTAGACTATTTTATGATTGCAAATGGTAAAGAATGTGATTAAAGGCTCTTTTCCTATGTCAAAAGTTTTAGTTTTCGAGGGTAATAGCTACGTATGTTGAAAAAATGAAGATATTAGACTATTTTATGATTGCACATGGTAAAGAATGTGATTAAAGGCTCTTTTCCTATGTCAAAAGTTTTAGTTTTCGAGGGTAATAGCTACGTATGTTGAAAAAATGAAGATATTAGACTATTTTATGATTGCAAATGGTAAAGAATGTGATTAAAGGCTCTTTTCCTATTTCAAAAGTTTTAGTTTTCGAGGGTAATAGCTACGTATGTTGAAAAAATGAAGATATTAGACTATTTTATGATTGCAATGGTAAAGAATGTGATTAAAGGCTCTTTTCCTATGTCAAAAGTTTTAGTTTTCGAGGGTAATAGCTACGTATGTTGAAAAAATGAAGATATTAGACTATTTTATGATTGCAAATGGTAAAGAATGTGATTAAAGGCTCTTTTCCTATTTCAAAAGTTTTAGTTTTCGAGGGTAATAGCTACGTATGTTGAAAAAATGAAGATATTAGACTATTTTATGATTGCAAATGGTAAAGAATGTGATTAAAGGCTCTTTTCCTATTTCAAAAGTTTTAGTTTTCGAGGGTAATAGCTACGTATGTTGAAAAAATGAAGATATTAGACTATTTTATGATTGCAATGGTAAAGAATGTGATTAAAGGCTCTTTTCCTATGTCAAAAGTTTTAGTTTTCGAGGGTAATAGCTACGTATGTTGAAAAAATGAAGATATTAGACTATT
>NW_027066008.1:0-20000 GCF_032884065.1 Artemia franciscana
TCTTCTTCATAAGCTCTCCGAAATCTTCTTCTCAGTAATCCCAGCTGGGTATGATCTCTGTGAAAAGACTGACGCATATACGTACATCCATAATTCCGGTTCAACGACAAACATTGACCATGTGCTATGTAACTTCTCTCTAGGTGCTCCAGTCACCGTGGACTCTGAGCACACAGTAAGTGATCACCTTGGCTTGTGCTTTAAGGCTAACTTCTTCCCGTGTAGGCCGAATAAGCCCCAAATTTATGCTACCAAGACTGAGTGGAATAAAATAAACGCCGACCAGTATAAACAGACATGTGATGAGATTCTCGGAAAGATAAAAGTTCCCTTTCAGCTCTTGATGCATGGCTCGAGTGATTTGGTAGCACTAGACATTTATTGTACTGAGATTATACATGCAATGAAAACGGCTGAGCAGGCTTCTGTACCCACTCGCCGTTTTAAACCTGGAATCAGCAAGCCTGGCTGGAGTCGCTCTCCTAAAGTAAGGCAAGCCAAAGCTCGTGCTAAGTTTTGGCTGAGATTATGGCGCGATTGCGAGAGGCCTAGGTCAGGTGTAGTGTTTGAGCAGTTCCGCAACACGAAAAAAACTTATAATAAGTCTGTAAGTGATCTTAAAGCTACCGAAGCCGAACTTGCTTCCCAAGAAGCAGCAAATAATCCTGTATCTATGTGGAAGTCTTTTAGACAGTCTAAACCAGTGACAAACCCTGCTAGTAACATACCTGAGGAGCAGTGGGTAAAACACTATAGTGAAGTTTTTGGGATCAAACATGCCCAACTAACAACCGAAAGTGATAGCGAGCTCTCACGAGCTTTTGCGTCCCTCTTGAGCCAACGGAACTATTTTACCGTCTCAATAGGCGAAGTGCTCCAGGTTATTAAGCAGCTGAGAAAGGGCAAGGCTCCCGGGCACGACGGAATTGTGACTGAACACCTCCGCTGTAGCTCACCTCTGCTCATTGAGCACTTGACGCTGCTATATCAAATGTGCCTTGATTCTGGTGCAGTCCCTAAGTCGTTTGCCCTAGGTATTGTGTCTAACGTCTTGAAGAAGGGAAAAAATCGTAACCTCTGCTCTAGCTATAGGCCTATAACAGTTTCTAGTACATTAAGCAAAGTGTTAGAGAGACTTCTGTTACCTGAGCTGTTACGCAAGTGTAAAATTGACAATCGACAATTCGGGTTCCGTCGCCACCTCGGTTGTGCATTTGCACATCGCCTCCTTACGCGTATAGTATCGAAAGCTCAGAATCAATCACGGACTCTTTTAATTTGTGCAGTAGATGTGTCCGCGGCGTTCGACTCGGTAATTCATTCAAAGTTAATTTTGAACCTGCTGCACCAAGGTGTGAACCCACATGTAGCGGCCGTCCTATGGCACTGGTATTCGAGTAGCCTTATCCGTGTTAAGTTGAGTAGTGAATTCCTGTCGAAACCGATTAAGCTTCACCGGGGACTGCGTCAAGGGTCGGTTTTAAGCCCTGTACTCTTCAATTCACTAACCTCGCCGGTAACAAAAAAGATTAACGGTGGTTTTAACACTGAATGTATGGATGTGAGCCTACTGTGCTACGCCGACGACATATTACTGGTGAGCACATCGCTTTGTAACCTTCAAGCTAATATCGATCTCCTAAGTCGAGGTTATACTAATATTGGTCTGGTTATTAACCCTGCTAAAACAGAATTTCTTGTATTTGAACCCCCGCGTGCGCCGTCTGAAGTTGCCCGTCGCGAGGCTACCCGTGTTACCGTTGCAGGGCAAGTAGTACTTCCAAGCCGCAAGTTGAAGTACCTAGGTATCACATATGGAAGCGACCTCAGAAGCTCGCGTGCTCTTTTTGTTGACCAGGTTCTGTCGGGTTTTCGGTCTGGGTATGCTAAACTTGCAGCTCTGAAGTTTAAATTTAATAAGCATATTCTTGCTAGGTTGTATCGTGCCGTCGCTCTTCCCTTTGCTCACTACATCTCACCCGTTTGGCATTGGCTATCGAATTCGGATATGTTGCGAATCCGTTCAGGCTTTTGCAAATATTTAAAGTTTCTGCTTGGTCTGCCACTTTACCTCCGTAACACTGGTCTGCTAGAAAAGTATCATATACCTGATCCTGTTGAGTTCATGCCGAATTTTGAAAAACAAGCTCTCGTGAAACACAGGGCACTATTATTTGATTTCCCAGCGACTTTTTTGCTTGATAGTTGAAGTGTGATTTGTTTGTATTTAGTGATTATTATGTTCGGTTGATTTGTTTTCGTCTTTAATTTCTCTTTTCTTTTGTTTTGCTCCGCTTCTTCATGCTTCTTTTTTATAAGCGGGTTTGTAATAAATTATTATTATTATTATTATTTTCCTATGTCAAAAGTTTTAGTTTTCGAGGGTAATAGCTACGTATGTTGCAAAAATGAAGATATTAGACTATTTTATGATTGCAAATGGTAAAGATTGTGATTAAAGGCTCTTTTCCTATGTCAAAAGTTTTAGCTTTCGAGGGTAATAGCTACGTATGTTGCAAAAATGAAGATATTAGACTATTTTATGATTGCAAATGGTAAAGAATGTGATTAAAGGATCTTTTCCTATGTCAAAAGTTTTAGTTTTCGAGGGTAATAGCTACGTATGTTGAAAAAATGAAGATATTAGACTATTTTATGATTGCAATGGTAAAGAATGTGATTAAAGGCTCTTTTCCTATGTCAAAAGTTTTAGTTTTCGAGGGTAATAGCTACGTATGTTGAAAAAATGAAGATATTAGACTATTTTATGATTGCAAATGGTAAAGAATGTGATTAAAGGCTCTTTTCCTATGTCAAAAGTTTAATTTTTTGAGGGTAATAGCTTTGTCTGTAGAAAAATGAAGATATTAGACAATTTTATGATTGCACATGGTAATGAATGTGATTAAAGGCTCTTTTCCTATTTCAAAAGTTTTAGTTTTCGAGGGTAATAGCTATGTATGTTGAAAAAATGAAGATATTAGACTATTTTACGATTGCAAATGGTAAAGAATGTGATTAAAGGCTCTTTTCCTATTTCAAATGTTTTAGTTTTCGAGGGTAATAGCTACGTATGTTGAAAAAATGAAGATATTAGACTATTTTATGATTGCACATGGTAAAGAATGTGATTAAAGGCTCTTTTCCTATGTCAAAAGTTTTAGTTTTCGAGGGTAATAGCTACGTATGTTGAAAAAATGACGATATTAGACTATTTTATGATTGCAAATGGTAAAGAATGTGATTAAAGGCTCTTTTCCTAATTCAAAAAATTTAGTTTTCGAGGGTAATAGCTACGTATGTTGAAAAAATGAAGATATTAGACTATTTTATGATTGCAAATGGTAAAGAATGTGATTAAAGGCTCTTTTCCTATTTCAAAAGTTTTAGTTTTCGAGGGTAATAGCTACGTATGTTGAAAAAATGAAGATATTAGACTATTTTATGATTGCACATGGTAAAGAATGTGATTAAAGGCTCTTTTCCTATTTCAAAAGTTTTAGTTTTCGAGGGTAATAGCTACGTATGTTGAAAAAATGAAGATATTAGACTATTTTATGATTGCAAAGGGTAAAGAATGTAATTAAAGGCTCTTTTCCTATGTCAAAAGTTTTAGTTTTCGAGGGTAATAGCTACGTATGTTGAAAAAATGAAGATATTAGACAATTTTATGATTGCAAATGGTAAAGAATGTGATTAAAGGCTCTTTTCCTATTTCAAAAGTTTTAGTTTTCGAGGGTAATAGCTACGTATGTTGAAAAAATGAATATATTAGACTATTTTATGATTGCAAATGGTAAAGAATGTGATTAAAGGCTCTTTTCCTATTTCAAAAGTTTTAGTTTTCGAGGGTAATAGCTACGTATGTTGAAAAAATGAAGATATTAGACTATTTTATGATTGCAAATGGTAAAGAATGTGATTAAAGTCTCTTTTCCTATGTCAAAAATTTTAGTTTTCGAGGGTAATAGCTACGTATGTTGGAAAAATGAAGATATTAGACTATTTTATGATTGCAAATTGTAAAGAATGTGATTAAAGGCTCTTTTCCTATTTCAAAAGTTTTAGTTTTCGAGGGTAATAGCTACGTTTGTTGGAAAAATGAAGATATTAAACTATTTTATGATTGCAAATGGTAAAGAATGTGATTAAAGGCTCTTTTCCTATTTCAAAAGTTTTAGTTTTCGAGGGTAATAGCTTTGTGTGTGGAAAAAATGAAGATATTAGACAATTTTATGATTGCAAATGGTAAAGAATGTGATTAAAGGCTCTTTTCCTATTTCAAAAGTTTTAGTTTTCGAGGGTAATAGCTACGTATGTTGAAAAAATGAAGATATTAGACTATTTTATGATTACAATGGTAAAGAATGTGATTAAAGGCCCTTTTCCTATGTCAAAAGTTTTAGTTTTCGAGGATAATAGCTACGTATGTAAGAAAAATGAAGATATGAGACTATTTTATGATTGCAAATGGTAAAGAATGTGATTAAAGGCTCTTTTCCTATTTCAAAAGTTTTAGTTTTCGAGGGTAATAGCTACGTATGTTGGAAAAATGAAGATATTAGACTATTTTATGATTGCAAATGGTAAAGAATGTGATTAAAGGCTCTTTTCCTATTTCAAAAGTTTTAGTTTTCGAGGTTAATAGCTACGTATGTTGAAAAAATGAAGATATTAGACTATTTTATGATTGCAAATTGTAAAGAATGTGATTAAAGGCTCTTTTCCTATGTCAAAAGTTTTAGGTTTCGAGGGTAATAGCTACGTATGTTGAAAAAATGAAGATATTAGACTATTTTATGATTGCAAATGGTAAAGAATGTGATTAAAGGCTCTTTTCCTATGTCAAAAGTTTTAGTTTTCGAGGGTAATAGCTACGTATGTTGAAAAAATGAAGATATTAGACTATTTTATGATTGCAAATGGTAAAGAATGTGATTAAAGGCTCTTTTCCTATGTCAAAAGTTTTAGTTTTCGAGGGTAATAGCTACGTATGTTGCAAAAATGAAGATATTAGACTATTTTATGATTGCAAATGGTAAAGATTGTGATTAAAGGCTCTTTTCCTATGTCAAAAGTTTTAGCTTTCGAGGGTAATAGCTACGTATGTTGCAAAAATGAAGATATTAGACTATTTTATGATTGCAAATGGTAAAGAATGTGATTAAAGGCTCTTTTCCTATGTCAAAAGTTTTAGTTTTCGAGGGTAATAGCTACGTATGTTGAAAAAATGAAGATATTAGACTATTTTATGATTGCAATGGTAAAGAATGTGATTAAAGGCTCTTTTCCTATGTCAAAAGTTTTAGTTTTCGAGGGTAATAGCTACGTATGTTGAAAAAATGAAGATATTAGACTATTTTATGATTGCAAATGGTAAAGAATGTGATTAAAGGCTCTTTTCCTATGTCAAAAGTTTAATTTTTTGAGGGTAATAGCTTTGTCTGTAGAAAAATGAAGATATTAGACAATTTTATGATTGCATATGGTAATGAATGTGATTAAAGGCTCTTTTCCTATTTCAAAAGTTTTAGTTTTCGAGGGTAATAGCTATGTATGTTGAAAAAATGAAGATATTAGACTATTTTACGATTGCAAATGGTAAAGAATGTGATTAAAGGCTCTTTTCCTATTTCAAATGTTTTAGTTTTCGAGGGTAATAGCTACGTATGTTGAAAAAATGAAGATATTAGACTATTTTATGATTGCACATGGTAAAGAATGTGATTAAAGGCTCTTTTCCTATGTCAAAAGTTTTAGTTTTCGAGGGTAATAGCTACGTATGTTGAAAAAATGACGATATTAGACTATTTTATGATTGCAAATGGTAAAGAATGTGATTAAAGGCTCTTTTCCTAATTCAAAAAATTTAGTTTTCGAGGGTAATCGCTACGTATGTTGAAAAAATGAAGATATTAGACTATTTTATGATTGCAAATGGTAAAGAATGTGATTAAAGGCTCTTTTCCTATTTCAAAAGTTTTAGTTTTCGAGGGTAATAGCTACGTATGTTGAAAAAATGAAGATATTAGACTATTTTATGATTGCACATGGTAAAGAATGTGATTAAAGGCTCTTTTCCTATTTCAAAAGTTTTAGTTTTCGAGGGTAATAGCTACGTATGTTGAAAAAATGAAGATATTAGACTATTTTATGATTGCAAAGGGTAAAGAATGTAATTAAAGGCTCTTTTCCTATGTCAAAAGTTTTAGTTTTCGAGGGTAATAGCTACGTATGTTGAAAAAATGAAGATATTAGACAATTTTATGATTGCAAATGGTAAAGAATGTGATTAAAGGCTCTTTTCCTATTTCAAAAGTTTTAGTTTTCGAGGGTAATAGCTACGTATGTTGAAAAAATGAATATATTAGACTATTTTATGATTGCAAATGGTAAAGAATGTGATTAAAGGCTCTTTTCCTATTTCAAAAGTTTTAGTTTTCGAGGGTAATAGCTACGTTTGTTGGAAAAATGAAGATATTAAACTATTTTATGATTGCAAATGGTAAAGAATGTGATTAAAGGCTCTTTTCCTATTTCAAAAGTTTTAGTTTTTGAGGGTAATAGCTACGTATGTTGAAAAAATGAAGATATGAGACTATTTTATGATTGCAAATGGTAAAGAATGTGATTAAAGGCTCTTTTCCTATGTCAAAAGTTTTAGTTTTCGAGGGTAATAGCTACGTATGATGAAAAAACGAAGATATTAGACTATTTTATGATTGCAAATGGTAAAGAATGTGATTAAAGGCTCTTTTCCTATGTCAAAAGTTTTAGCTTTCGAGGGTAATAGCTACGTATGTTGAAAAAATGAAGATATTAGACTATTTTATGATTGCAAATGGTAAAGAATGTGATTAAAGGCTCTTTTTCTATGTCAAAAGTTTTAGTTTTTGAGGGTAATAGCTACGTATGTTGAAAAAATGAAGATATTAGACAATTTTATGATTGCAATGGTAAAGAATGTGATTAAAGGCTCTTTTCCTATGTCAAAAGTTTTAGTTTTCGAGGGTAATAGCTACGTATGTTGAAAAAATGAAGATATTAGACTATTTTATGATTGCAAATGGTAAAGAATGTGATTAAAGGCTCTTTTCCTATTTCAAAAGTTTTAGTTTTCGAGGGTAATAGCTATGTCTATGGAAAAAATGAAGATATTAGACTATTTAATGATTGCACATGGTAAAGAATGTGATTAAAGGCTCTTTTCCTATTTCAAAAGTTTTAGTTTTCGAGGGTAATAGCTACGTTTGTTGGAAAAATGAAGATATTAGACTATTTTCTGATTGCAAATGGTAAAGAATGTGATTAAAGGCTCTTTTCCTATTTCAAAAGTTTTAGTTTTCGAGGGTAATAGCTACGTATGTTGAAAAAATGAAGATATTAGACAATCTTATGATTGCAAATGGTAAAGAATGTGATTAAAGCCTCTTTTCCTATTTCAAAAGTTTTAGTTTTCGAGGGTAATAGCTACGTATGTTGAAAAAATGAATATATTAGACTATTTTATGATTGCAAATGGTAAAGAATGTGATTAAAGTCTCTTTTCCTATGTCAAAAGTTTTAGTTTTCGAGGGTAATAGCTACGTATGTTGGAAAAATGAAGTTATTAGACTATTTTATGATTGCAAATGGTAAAGAATGTGATTAAAGGCTCTTTTCCTATTTCAAAAGTTTTAGTTTTCGAGGGTAATAGCTACGTTTGTTGGAAAAATGAAGATATTAGACTATTTTATGATTGCAAATGGTAAAGAATGTGATTAAAGGCTCTTTTCCTATTTCAAAAGTTTTAGTTTTCGAGGGTAATAGCTACGTATGTTGAAAAAATGAAGATATTAGACTATTTTATGATTGCAAATGGTAAAGAATGTGATTAAAGGCTCTTTTCCTATGTCAAAACTTTTAGTTTTCGAGGGTAATAGCTACGTATGTTGAAAAAATGAAGATATTAGACTATTTTATGATTGCAAATGGTAAAGAATGTGATTAAAGGCTCTTTTCCTATGTCAAAAGTTTTAGCTTTCGAGGGTAATAGCTACGTATGTTGAAAAAATGAAGATATTAGACTATTTTATGATTGCAAATGGTAAAGAATGTGATTAAAGGCTCTTTTCCTATGTCAAAAGTTTTAGTTTTCGAAAGAATGTGATTAAAGACTCTTTTCCTATGTCAAAAGTTTTAGTTTTCGAGGGTAATAGCTACGTATGTTGAAAAAATGAAGATATTAGACTATTTTATGATTGCAAATGGTAAAGAATGTGATTAAAGGCTCTTTTCCTATTTCAAAAGTTTTAGTTTTCGAGGGTAATAGCTATGTCTATGGAAAAAATGAAGATATTAGACTATTTAATGATTGCATATGGTAAAGAATGTGATTAAAGGCTCTTTTCCTATTTCAAAAGTTTTAGTTTACGAGGGTAATAGCTACGTATGTTGAAAAAATGAAGATATTAGACTATTTTATGATTGCAAATGGTAAAGAATGTGATTAAAGGCTCTTTTCCTATTTCAAAAGTTTTAGTTTTCGGGGGTAAGAGCTACGTATGTTGAAAAAATGAAGATATTAGACTATTTTATGATTGCAAATGGTAAAGAATGTGATTAAAGGCTCTTTTCCCATTTCAAAAGTTTTAGTTTTCGAGGTTAATAGCTACGTATGTTGAAAAAATGAAGATATTAGACAATTTTATGATTGCACATGGTAAAGAATGTGATTAAAGGCTCTTTTCCTATGTCAAAAGTTTTAGTTTTCGAGGGTAATAGCTATGTATGTTGAAAAAATGAAGATATTAGACTATTTTATGATTGCAAATGGTAAAGAATGTGATTAAAGGCTCTTTTCCTATGTCAAAAGTTTTAGTTTTCGAGGGTAATAGCTACGTATGTTGAAAAAATGAAGATATTAGACTATTTTATGATTGCAAATGGTAAAGAATGTGATTAAAGGCTCTTTTCCTATTTCAAAAGTTTTAGTTTTCGAGGTTAATAGCTACGTATGTTGAAAAAATGAAGATATTAGACTATTTTATGATTGCAAATGGTAAAGAATGTGATTAAAGGCTCTTTTCCTATTTCAAAAGTTTTAGTTTTCGAGGGTAATAGCTACGTATGTTGGAAAAATGAAGATATTAGACTATTTTATGATTGCAAATGGTAAAGAATGTGATTAAAGGCTCTTTTCCTATTTCAAAAGTTTTAGTTTTCGAGGGTAATAGTTACGTATGTTGAAAAAATGAAGATATTAGACTATTTTATGATTGCAAATGGTGAAGAATGTGATTAAAGGCTCTTTTCCTATGTCAAAAGGTTTAGTTTTCGAGGGTAATAGCTACGTATGTTGAAAAAATGAAGATATTAGAATATTTTATGATTGCAAATGGTAAAGAATGTGATTAAAGGCTCTTTTCCTATTTCAAAAGTTTTAGTTTTCGAGGGTAATAGCTACGTATGTTGAAAAAATGAAGATATTAGACAATTTTATGATTGCATATGGTAAAGAATGTGATTAAAGGCTCTTTTCTTATTTCAAAAGTTTTAGTTTTTGAGGGTAATAGCTACGTATGTTGAAAAAATGAAGATATTAGACTATTTTATGATTGCAAATGGTAACGAATGTGATTAAAGGCTCTTTTCCTATGTCAAAAGTTTTAGTTTTCGAGGGTAATAGCTACGTATGTTGAAAAAATGAAGATATTAGACTATTTTATGATTGCAAATGGTAAAGAATGTGATTAAAGGCTCTTTTCCTATGTCAAAAGTTTTAGTTTTCGAGGGTAATAGCTACGTATGTTGAAAAAATGAAGATATTAAACTATTTTATGATTGCAAATGGTAACGAATGTGATTAAAGGCTCTTTTCCTATGTCAAAAGTTTTAGTTTTCGAGGGTAATAGCTACGTATGTTGAAAAAATGAAGATATTAGACTATTTTATGATTGCAAGTGGTAAAGAATGTGATTAAAGGCTCTTTTCCTATGTCAAAAGTTTTAGTTTTCGAGGGTAATAGCTACGTATGTTGAAAAAATGAAGATATTAGACTATTTTATGATTGCAAATGGTAAAGAATGTGATTAAATGCTCTTTTCCTATGTCAAAAGTTTTAGTTTTCGAGGCCAATAGCTACGCATGTTGAAAAAATGAAGATATTAGACTATTTTATGATTGCAAATGGCAAAGAATGTGATTAAAGGCTCTTTTCCTATGTCAAAAGTTTTAGTTTTCGAGGGTAATAGCTACATATGTTGAAAAAATGAAGATATTAGACTATTTTATGATTGCAAATGGTAAAGAATGTGATGAAAGGCTCTTTTCCAATTTCAAAAGTTTTAGTTTTCGAGGGTAATAGCTATGTCTATGGAAAAAATGAAGATATTAGACTATTTTATGATCGCACATGGTAAAGAATGTGATTAAAGGCTCTTTACCTATTTCAAAAGTTTTAGCTTTCGAGGGTAATAGCTACGTATGTTGAAAAAATGAAGATATTAGACTATATTATGATTGCAAATGGTAAAGAATGTGATTAAAGGCTCTTTTCCTATTTCAAAAGTTTTAGTTTTCGGGGGTAAGAGCTACGTATGTTGAAAAAATGAAGATATTAGACTATTTTATGATTGCAAATGGTAAAGAATGTGATTAAAGGCTCTTTTCCTATTTCAAAAGTTTTAGTTTTCGAGGGTAATAGCTACGTATGTTGAAAAAATGAAGATATTAGACAATTTTATGATTGCACATGGTAAAGAATGTGATTAAAGGCTCTTTTCCTATGTCAAAAGTTTTAGTTTTCGAGGGTAATAGCTATGTATGTTGAAAAAATGAAGATATTAGACTATTTTATGATTGCAAATGGTAAAGAATGTGATTAAAGGCTCTTTTCCTATGTCAAAAGTTTTAGTTTTCGAGGGTAATAGCTACGTTTGTTGAAAAAATGAAGATATTAGACTATTTTATGATTGCAAATGGTAAAGAATGTGATTAAAGGCTCTTTTCCTATTTCAAAAGTTTTAGTTTTCGAGGTTAATAGCTACGTATGTTGAAAAAATGAAGATATTAGACTATTTTATGATTGCAAATGGTAAAGAATGTGATTAAAGGCTCTTTTCCTATGTCAAAAGTTTTAGTTTTCGAGGGTAATAGCTACGTATGTTGGAAAAATGAAGATATTAGACTATTTTATGATTGCAAATGGTAAAGAATGTGATTAAAGGCTCTTTTCCTATTTCAAAAGTTTTAGTTTTCGAGGGTAATAGCTATGTCTGTGGAAAAAATGAAGATATTAGACTATTTTATGATTGCACATGGTAAAGAATGTGATTAAAGGCTCTTTTCCTATTTCAAAAGTTTTAGTTTTTGAGGGTAATAGCTACGTATGTTGAAAAAATGAAGATATTAGACTATTTTATGATTGCAAATGGTAAAGAATGTGATTAAAGGCTCTTTTCCTATGTCAAAAGTTTTAGCTTTCGAGGGTAATAGCTACGTATGTTGCAAAAATGAAGATATTAGACTATTTTATGATTGCAAATGGTAAAGAATGTGATTAAAGGCTCTCTTCCTATGTCAAAAGTTTTAGTTTTCGAGGGTAATAGCTACATATGTTGAAAAAATGAAGATATTAGACTATTTTATGATTGCAATGGTAAAGAATGTGATTAAAGGCTCTTTTCCTATGTCAAAAGTTTTAGTTTTCGAGGGTAATAGCTACGTATGTTGAAAAAATGAAGATATTAGACTATTTTATGATTGCAAATGGTAACGAATGTGATTAAAGGCTCTTTTCCTATGTCAAAAGTTTTAGTTTTCGAGGGTAATAGCTACGTATGTTGAAAAAATGAAGATATTAGACTATTTTATGATTGCAAATGGTAAAGAATGTGATTAAAGGCTCTTTTCCTATGTCAAAAGTTTTAGTTTTCGAGGGTAATAGCTACGTATGTTGAAAAAATGAAGATATTAAACTATTTTATGATTGCAAATGGTAACGAATGTGATTAAAGGCTCTTTTCCTATGTCAAAAGTTTTAGTTTTCGAGGGTAATAGCTACGTATGTTGAAAAAATGAAGATATTAGACTATTTTATGATTGCAAGTGGTAAAGAATGTGATTAAAGGCTCTTTTCCTATGTCAAAAGTTTTAGTTTTCGAGGGTAATAGCTACGTATGTTGAAAAAATGAAGATATTAGACTATTTTATGATTGCAAATGGTAAAGAATGTGATTAAATGCTCTTTTCCTATGTCAAAAGTTTTAGTTTTCGAGGCCAATAGCTACGCATGTTGAAAAAATGAAGATATTAGACTATTTTATGATTGCAAATGGCAAAGAATGTGATTAAAGGCTCTTTTCCTATGTCAAAAGTTTTAGTTTTCGAGGGTAATAGCTACATATGTTGAAAAAATGAAGATATTAGACTATTTTATGATTGCAAATGGTAAAGAATGTGATGAAAGGCTCTTTTCCAATTTCAAAAGTTTTAGTTTTCGAGGGTAATAGCTATGTCTATGGAAAAAATGAAGATATTAGACTATTTTATGATCGCACATGGTAAAGAATGTGATTAAAGGCTCTTTACCTATTTCAAAAGTTTTAGCTTTCGAGGGTAATAGCTACGTATGTTGAAAAAATGAAGATATTAGACTATATTATGATTGCAAATGGTAAAGAATGTGATTAAAGGCTCTTTTCCTATTTCAAAAGTTTTAGTTTTCGGGGGTAAGAGCTACGTATGTTGAAAAAATGAAGATATTAGACTATTTTATGATTGCAAATGGTAAAGAATGTGATTAAAGGCTCTTTTCCTATTTCAAAAGTTTTAGTTTTCGAGGGTAATAGCTACGTATGTTGAAAAAATGAAGATATTAGACAATTTTATGATTGCACATGGTAAAGAATGTGATTAAAGGCTCTTTTCCTATGTCAAAAGTTTTAGTTTTCGAGGGTAATAGCTATGTATGTTGAAAAAATGAAGATATTAGACTATTTTATGATTGCAAATGGTAAAGAATGTGATTAAAGGCTCTTTTCCTATGTCAAAAGTTTTAGTTTTCGAGGGTAATAGCTACGTTTGTTGAAAAAATGAAGATATTAGACTATTTTATGATTGCAAATGGTAAAGAATGTGATTAAAGGCTCTTTTCCTATTTCAAAAGTTTTAGTTTTCGAGGTTAATAGCTACGTATGTTGAAAAAATGAAGATATTAGACTATTTTATGATTGCAAATGGTAAAGAATGTGATTAAAGGCTCTTTTCCTATGTCAAAAGTTTTAGTTTTCGAGGGTAATAGCTACGTATGTTGGAAAAATGAAGATATTAGACTATTTTATGATTGCAAATGGTAAAGAATGTGATTAAAGGCTCTTTTCCTATTTCAAAAGTTTTAGTTTTCGAGGGTAATAGCTATGTCTGTGGAAAAAATGAAGATATTAGACTATTTTATGATTGCACATGGTAAAGAATGTGATTAAAGGCTCTTTTCCTATTTCAAAAGTTTTAGTTTTTGAGGGTAATAGCTACGTATGTTGAAAAAATGAAGATATTAGACTATTTTATGATTGCAAATGGTAAAGAATGTGATTAAAGGCTCTTTTCCTATGTCAAAAGTTTTAGCTTTCGAGGGTAATAGCTACGTATGTTGCAAAAATGAAGATATTAGACTATTTTATGATTGCAAATGGTAAAGAATGTGATTAAAGGCTCTTCCTATGTCAAAAGTTTTAGTTTTCGAGGGTAATAGCTACATATGTTGAAAAAATGAAGATATTAGACTATTTTATGATTGCAATGGTAAAGAATGTGATTAAAGGCTCTTTTCCTATGTCAAAAGTTTTAGTTTTCGAGGGTAATAGCTACGTATGTTGAAAAAATGAAGATATTAGACTATTTTATGATTGCAAATGGTAAAGAATGTGATTAAAGGCTCTTTTCCTATTTCAAAAGTTTTAGTTTTCGAGGGTAATAGCTATGTCTATGGAAAAAATGAAGATATTAGACTATTTAATGATTGCACATGGTAAAGAATGTGATTAAAGGCTCTTTTCCTATTTCAAAAGTTTTAGTTTTCGAGGGGTAATAGCTACGTATGTTGAAAAAATGAAGATATTAGACTATTTTATGATTGCAAATGGCAAAGAATGTGATTAAAGGCTCTTTTCCTATTTCAAAAGTTTTAGTTTTCGGGGGTAAGAGCTACGTATGTTGAAAAAATGAAGATATTAGACTATTTTATGATTGCAAATGGTAAAGAATGTGATTAAAGGCTCTTTTCCCATTTCAAAAGTTTTAGTTTTCGAGGGTAATAGCTACGTATGTTGAAAAAATGAAGATATTAGACAATTTTATGATTGCACATGGTAAAGAATGTAATTAAAGGCTCTTTTCCTATGTCAAAAGTTTTAGTTTTCGAGGGTAATAGCTATGTATGTTGAAAAAAATGAAGATATTAGACTATTTTATGATTGCAAATGGTAAAGAATGTGATTAAAGGCTCTTTTCCTATGTCAAAAGTTTTAGTTTTCGAGGGGTAATAGCTACGTATGTTGAAAAAATGAAGATATTAGACTATTTTATGATTGCAAATGGTAAAGAATGTGATTAAAGGCTCTTTTCCTATTTCAAAAGTTTTAGTTTTCGAGGTTAATAGCTACGTTTGTTGAAAAAATGAAGATATTAGACTATTTTATGATTGCAAATGGTAAAGAATGTGATTAAAGGCTCTTTTCCTATGTCAAAAGTTTTAGTTTTCGAGGGTAATAGCTACGTATGTTGGAAAAATGAAGATATTAGACTATTTTATGATTGCAAATGGTAAAGAATGTGATTAAAGGCTCTTTTCCTATTTCAAAAGTTTTAGTTTTCGAGGGTAATAGCTACGTATGTTGGAAAAATGAAGATATTAGACTATTTTATGATTGCAAATGGTAAAGAATGTGATTAAAGGCTCTTTTCTTATTTCAAAAGTTTTAGTTTTCGAGGGTAATAGCTACGTATGTTGAAAAAATGAAGATATTAGACTATTTTATGATTGCAAATGGTGAAGAATGTGATTAACGGCTCTTTTCCTATGTCAAAAGGTTTAGTTTTCGAGGGTAATAGCTACGTATGTTGAAAAAATGAAGATATTAGACAATTTTATGATTGCATATGGTAAAGAATGTGATTAAAGGCTCTTTTCTTATTTCAAAAGTTTTAGTTTTCGAGGGTAATAGCTACGTATGTTGAAAAAATGAAGATATTAGACTATTTTATGATTGCAAATGGTAACGAATGTGATTAAAGGCTCTTTTCCTATGTCAAAAGTTTTAGTTTTCGAGGGTAATAGCAACGTATGTTGAAAAAATGAAGATATTAGACTATTTTATGATTGCAAATGGTAAAGAATGTGATTAAAGGCTCTTTTCCTATGTCAAAAGTTTTAGTTTTCGAGGGTAATAGCTACGTATGTTGAAAATATGAAGATATTAGACTAATTTATGATTGCAAATGGTAATGAATGTGATTAAAGGCTCTTTTCCTATGTCAAAAGTTTTAGTTTTCGAGGGTAATAGCTACGTATGTTGAAAAAAATGAAGATATTAGACTATTTTATGATTTCAAATGGTAAAGAATGTGATTAAAGGCTCTTTTCCTATGTCAAAAGTTTTAGTTTTCGAGGGTAATAGCTACGTACGTTGAAAAAATGAAGATATTAGACTATTTTATGATTGCAAATGGTAAAGAATGTTATGAAAGGCTCTTTTCCAATTTCAAAAGTTTTAGTTTTCGAGGGTAATAGCTATGTCTATGGAAAAAATGAAGATATTAGACTATTTTATGATCGCACATGGTAAAGAATGTGATGAAAGGCTCTTTTCCCTATGTCAAAAGTTTTAGTTTTCGAGGGTAAGAGCTATGTATGTTGAAAAAATGAAGATATTAGACTATTTTATGATTGCAAATGGTAAAGAATGTGATTAAAGGCTCTTTTCCTATGTCAAAAGTTTTAGTTTTCGAGGGTAATAGCTACGTATGTTGAAAAAATGAAGATATTAGACTATTTTATGATTGCAAATGGTGAAGAATGTGATTAAAGGCTCTTTTCCTATTTCAAAAGTTTTAGTTTTCGAGGTTCATAGCTACGTATGTTGAAAAAATGAAGATATTAGACTATTTTATGATTGCAAATGGTAAAGAGTGTGATTAAAGGCTCTTTTCCTATGTCAAAAGTTTTAGTTTTCGAGGGTAATAGCTACGTATGTTGGAAAAATGAAGATATTAGACTATTTTATGATTTCAAATGGTAAAGAATGTGAGAATGAGAGGTAAAGAATGAGAATGTGTGTAAAGAAGTTCGAGGGTAATAGCTACGTATGTTGGAAAAATGAAGATATTAGACTATTTTATGATTTCAAATGGTAAAGAATGTGATTAAAGGCTCTTTTCCTATTTCAAAAGTTTTAGTTTTCGAGGATAATAGCTACGTATGTTGGAAAAATGAAGATATTAGACTATTTTATGATTGCAAATGGTAAAGAATGTGATTAAAGGCTCTTTTCCTATGTCAAAAGGTTTAGTTTTCGAGGGTAATAGCTACGTATGTTGAAAGAATGAAGACATTAGACTATTTTATGATTGCAAATGGTAAAGAATGTGATTAAAGGCTCTTTTCCTATTTCAAAAGTTTTAGTTTTTGAGGGTAATAGCTACGTATGTTGAAAAAATGAAGATATTAGACAATTTTATGATTGCATATGGTAAAGAATGTGATTAAAGGCTCTTTTCTTATTTCAAAAGTTTTAGTTTTCGAGGGTAATAGCTTTGTCTGTGGAAAAAATGAAGATATTAGACAATTTTATGATTGCAAATGGTAAAGAATGTGATTAAAGGCTCTTTTCCTATTTCAAAAGTTTTAGTTTTCGAGGGTAGTAGCTACGTATGTTGAAAAAATGAAGATATTAGACTGTTTTATGATTGCAAATGGTAAAGAATGTGATTAAAGGCTCTTTTCCTATGTCAAAAGTTTTAGTTTTCGAGGGTAATAGCTACGTATGTTGGAAAAATGAAGATATTAGACTATTTTATGATTGTAAATGGTAAAGAATGTGATTAAAGGCTGTTTTCCTATGTCAAAAGTTATAGTTTTCGAGGGTAATAGCTACGTATGTTGGAAAAATGAAGATATTAGACTATTTTATGATTGTAAATGGTAAAGAATGTGATTAAAGGCTCTTTTCCTATGTCAAAAGTTTTAGTTTTCGAGGGTAATAGCTACGTATGTTGGAAAAATGAAGATATTAGACTATTTTATGATTGTAAATGGTAAAGAATGTGATTAAAGGCTGTTTTCCTATGTCAAAAGTTATAGTTTTCGAGGGTAATAGCTACGTATGTTGGAAAAATGAAGATATTAGACTATTTTATGATTGTAAATGGTAAAGAATGTGATTAAAGGCTCTTTTCCTATTTCAAAAGTTTTAGTTTTCGAGGGTAATAGCTATGTCTGTGGAAAAAATGAAGATATTAGACAATTTTATGATTGCACATGGTAAAGAATGTAATTAAAGGCTCTTTTCCTATGTCAAAAGTTTTAGTTTTCGAGGGTAATAGCTATGTATGTTGAAAAAATGAAGATATTAGACTATTTTATGAATGCAAATGGTAAAGAATGTGATTAAAGGCTCTTTTCCTATGTCAAAAGTTTTAGTTTTCGAGGGTAATAGCTACGTATGTTGAAAAAATGAAGATATTAGACTATTTTATGATTGCAAATGGTAAAGAATGTGATTAAAGGCTCTTTTCCTATTTCAAAAGTTTTAGTTTTCGAGGTTAATAGCTACGTTTGTTGAAAAAATGAAGATATTAGACTATTTTATGATTGCAAATGGTAAAGAATGTGATTAAAGGCTCTTTTCCTATGTCAAAAGTTTTAGTTTTCGAGGGTAATAGCTACGTATGTTGGAAAAATGAAGATATTAGACTATTTTATGATTGCAAATGGTAAAGAATGTGATTAAAGGCTCTTTTCCTATTTCAAAATTTTAGTTTTCGAGGGTAATAGCTACGTATGTTGGAAAAATGAAGATATTAGACTATTTTATGATTGCAAATGGTAAAGAATGTGATTAAAGGCTCTTTTCTTATTTCAAAAGTTTTAGTTTTCGAGGGTAATAGCTACGTATGTTGAAAAAATGAAGATATTAGACTATTTTATGATTGCAAATGGTGAAGAATGTGATTAACGGCTCTTTTCCTATGTCAAAAGGTTTAGTTTTCGAGGGTAATAGCTACGTATGTTGAAAAAATGAAGATATTAGACAATTTTATGATTGCATATGGTAAAGAATGTGATTAAAGGCTCTTTTCTTATTTCAAAAGTTTTAGTTTTCGAGGGTAATAGCTACGTATGTTGAAAAAATGAAGATATTAGACTATTTTATGATTGCAAATGGTAACGAATGTGATTAAAGGCTCTTTTCCTATGTCAAAAGTTTTAGTTTTCGAGGGTAATAGCAACGTATGTTGAAAAAATGAAGATATTAGACTATTTTATGATTGCAAATGGTAAAGAATGTGATTAAAGGCTCTTTTCCTATGTCAAAAGTTTTAGTTTTCGAGGGTAATAGCTACGTATGTTGAAAAAATGAAGATATTAGACTATTTTATGATTGCAAATGGTAATGAATGTGATTAAAGGCTCTTTTCCTATGTCAAAAGTTTTAGTTTTCGAGGGTAATAGCTACGTATGTTGAAAAAATGAAGATATTAGACTATTTTATGATTTCAAATGGTAAAGAATGTGATTAAAGGCTCTTTTCCTATGTCAAAAGTTTTAGTTTTCGAGGGTAATAGCTACGTATGTTGAAAAAATGAAGATATTAGACTATTTTATGATTGCAAATGGTGAAGAATGTGATTAGAGGCTCTTTTCCTATGTCAAAAGGTTTAGTTTTCGAGGGTAATTGATACGTATGTTGAAAAAATGAAGATATTAGACTATTTTATGATTGCAAATGGTAAAGAATGTGATTAAAGGCTCTTTTCCTATTTCAAAAGTTTTAGTTTTCGAGGGTAATAGCTATGTCTGTGGAAAAAATGAAGATATTAGACTATTTTATGATTGCACATGGTAAAGAATGTGATTAAAGGCTCTTTTCCTATTTCAAAAGTTTTAGTTTTCGAGGGTAATAGCTTAGTATGTTGGAAAAATGAAGATATTAGACTATTTTATGATTGCAAATGGTAAAGAATGTGATTAAAGGCTCTTTTCCTATTTAAAAAGTTTTAGTTTTCGAGGGTAATAGCTACGTATGTTGAAAAAATGAAGATATTAGACTATTTTATGATTGCAAATGGTGAAGAATGTGATTAAAGGCTCTTTTCCTATGTCAAAAGGTTTAGTTTTCGAGGGTAATAGCTACGTATGTTGAAAAAATGAAGATATTAGACTATTTTATGATTGCAAATGGTAAAGAATGTGATTAAAGGCTCTTTTTCTATTTCAAAAGTTTTAGTTTTCGAGCGTAATAGCTACGTATGTTGAAAAAATGAAGATATTAGACTATTTTATGATTGTACATGGTAAAGAATGTGATTAAAGGGTCTTTTCCTATGTCAAAAGTTTTAGTTTTCGAGGTTAATAGCTACGTATGTTGAAAAAATGAAGATATTAGACTATTTTATGATTGCAAATGGTAAAGAATGTGATTAAAGGCTCTTTTCCTATGTCAAAAGTTTTAGTTTTCGAGGGTAATAGCTACGTATGTTGGAAAAATGAAGATATTAGACTATTTTATGATTGCAAATCGTAAAGAATGTGATTAATTAAAGGCTCTTTTCCTATTTCAAAAGTTTTAGTTTTCGAGGGTAATAGCTACGTATGTTGGAAAAATGAAGATATTAGACTATTTTATGATTGCAAATGGTAAAGAATGTGATTAAAGGCTCTTTTCCTATTTCAAAAGTTTTAGTTTTCGAGGGTAATAGCTACGTATGTTGAAAAAATGAAGATATTAGACTATTTTATGATT
>NW_027066009.1:0-7500 GCF_032884065.1 Artemia franciscana
AATTGAATGCACGTTGCGAAATTTCTCCCAAAGTTGAAAGGACAATCGTTTCCCAATTGCAACATCTTTTCCACGAAAATAATAATTTAGTGCGTCTGTTCAAAACAGCCATCGATTTGATGCCTACTGATACACATAAAATTGAATTCGTCGTGGATATGTATGCTAAAATTGAATCAGAACGTTTGCTATATATCCGCCTGAATCAGACCAAGCTCCGCTCTGAACAATACATTCATTTGCGAGATGCAGTTATAAATGACGGTAATACCACAAACGTTGGAAGATTAACAATTTTACCTTCGTCATATGCTGGCAGTCCCCGTCATATGCATGAATATGCTCAAGATGCTATTGCGTATGTTCGTCTCTATGTTCGTCCAGATTTATTTATTACATTTACATGTAATCAATCTTGGGACGAGATACTGCAGCTTTTACTTCAAGGACAATCGGCGGTTCATAGGCATGACATTACGGCACGTGTCTTCCGGCAAAAGTTGAAATCACTGATAAACTACCTTGTAAAACATGAAGTGTTTGGGTCAGTGCGATGCTGGATGTACTCAGTGGAATGGCAAAAACGAGGTTTGCCACACGCACATATACTAATCTGGCTACATAAAAAAATTACTTCGAACGAAATTGATGATGTGATTTCCGCTGAAATACCTGATAAAAATTTCGATAAGGGGTTACATGATATTATTGTAAAAAATATGATACATGGACCTTGCGGTGCACTGAACGAAAATTCACCATGCATGGCCAAAGGAAGGTGCACAAAGCAATATCCTCGACTTTTAGTACCCAAAACAATTACTGGCAATGATGGTTACCCACAATATAGAAGAAGATCTACTGAAGATGGCGGTAAAACAGCAATAATAAAGAAGCGTAACGGTACCACCATCGAAGTAGATAACCAGTGGGTTGTTCCATATTCCCCATTATTATCAAAAACATTTAATGCACACATAAACGTTGAATACTGTAACTCCGTAAAGGCAATCAAATACATATGTAAATACGTCAACAAAGGCAGTGACATGGCAGTTTTTGGCTTGCAGCCCGAAATCAAAGATTTCGATGAAATCGTAGAATATCAGGCTGGAAGATACATAAGCATTAATGAAGCTGTTTGGCGAATTCTTTCATTTCCAATACATGAACGTAGTCCAGCTGTTGTTCACTTAGCGGTACATTTACAGAATGGTCAACGTGTTTATTTCACGGAAACCAACGTGCAACAAAGAGTCCTGAATCCACTGGATACAACATTAACAGCTTTTTTTTCGCTTTGCAAAAATGATTCTTTTGCAAAAAAACTGCTGTATACTGAAGTGCCTTCGTATTACACGTGGAATACTAAAAATAAAGTATTTGAACGTCGAAAACAGGGTAAGTCAGTCGACAGCCAACCTACCATCTTCAAAGATACCACGATAGGAAGACTCTACACCGTTCACCCCAATCAACATGAATGCTTCTTTCTACGCCTGCTTATGGTGAATGTACCCGGTCCGACATCCTTTGAGTATTTGAGGACTGTAAATGGTACTATACATGACACTTACCGTAGTGCATGCCAAGCTCTGAATTTATTGGAGAATGACCAACACTGGGATAACTGCATCAATGACGCGTGCGAAACGTCAACCCCAAGTCAAAGTCGTGCATTGTTTGGCATCATTTTAACAACTTGCTCTCCATCAGCTCCTACAGAGTTATGGCAAAAATATACGTCAAAAATGTCCGAAGATATACTCCATCGAAAACAGTTAGAGACGTCAGATATGACTTTTGATCTTACATCAGAAATTTATAACTACACTTTAGTTGTTATAGAAGATTTGTGCGTAAGTATGGCAAACAAACCTCTTCAGAATTTGGGAATGCCTTCACCTAACCGTATCGCTGCTGTTTCGACATGTGTAGAATTGGATCGTGAACAAAGTTACAGTACGAGTGATCTATTGTCGTATGTACAAAATAACATTTCCAAGTTAACGTCGGAACAAAAAGACATTTATGATACGATAATGCATTGTGTCGATAACAACGTTGGAGAAATTTTCTTTTTGGATGCGCCAGGAGGTACTGGTAAAACGTTTGTGATAAAACTGATTCTGGCATCAATTCGATCAAAAAATGATATAGCGTTGGCAATTGCGTCGTCCGGAATAGCCGCAACATTGCTGCCTGGTGGAAGAACTGCTCACTCCGCTTTGAAATTGCCTCCGAATTTGCATTCTACAGAAACTCCCACGTGCAATATTTCCAAATCATCTGGGATGGGTAAAGTATTGCAGCAATGCAAACTTATTATTTGGGATGAGTGCACAATGGCACACAAAAAATCGCTCGAGGCTCTGGATCAATGCTTGAAAGATTTGCGAGGGAAGTCAAAACCCTTTGGCAGCACCTTAATATTGCTTGCGGGAGATTTCAGGCAAATATTACCTATAATACCTTGATCAACTCCTGCAGACGAAATGAATGCTTGCCTGAAAAATTCTAATTTATGGGCACACGTAAAAACATTAAAATTAACTACAAATATGCGTGTCCGATTGCAAAACGATGACTCTGGTCAAACATTTTCAGATCAATTGCTGGCAATTGGAAAAGAAAAGCTCCCAGTAGACTCAATTTCAGGACGTATACAACTACCTGCTGATTTCTGTAATTTAGTGACGTCCAAATGAAGCGGTTAATTATCCATCTGAATTTTTAAATTCCATAGATCTTTCAGGGTTTCCACCACACGTGCTACAACTAAAAATAGGCGTACCAATAATACTTTTAAGAAATATAAACCCACCAAAGCTTTGCAATGGCACTCGACTTGCCGTAAAAAAAACAATGGAAAACCTAATAGAGGCCACAATCTTGACAGGGCCTTTTGAGGGTGAGGCTGTTCTTATTCCTCGCATTCCCATGATTCCAACGGATCTGCCTTTTCAATTTAAAAGATTGCAATTCCCAATTCGATTAGCATTTGCAATCACCATTAACAAAGCTCAAGGTCAATCATTAGAAAAATGTGGTATAGATCTTAATACTGATTGTTTTTCCCATGGACAATTGTACGTTGCATGATCGAGGGTCGGTAAACCTGACAATCTATTTATATGCAGCGACAATCGGACAGCGAAGAATGTTGTATATTCGCAAGTTTTACGCAGTTAATTTGTATTTTGGAACCAAATGAAGCGGTTAATTATCCATCTGAATTTTTAAATTCCATAGATCCTTCAGGGTTTCCACCACACGTGCTACAACTAAAAATAGGCGTACCAATAATACTTTTAAGAAATATAAACCCACCAAAGCTTTGCAATGGCACTCGACTTGCCGTAAAAAAACAATGGAAAACCTAATAGAGGCCACAATCTTGACAGGGCCTTTCGAGGGTGAGGCTGTTCTTATTCCTCGCATTCCCATGATTCCAACGGATCTGCTTTTTCAATTTAAAAGATTGCAATTCCCAATTCGATTAGCATTTGCAACCACCATCAACAAAGCTCAAGGGCAATCACTAGAAAAATGCGGTATAGATCTTAATACAGATTGCTTTACCAATGTACAATTGTATGTTGCATCTTTGAGGGTCGGTAAACCTGACAATCTATTTATACGCACAGACAATGGGACAGCGAAGACTGTTGTATATTCACAAGTTTTACGTAGTTAATTTGTATTGTATCTATCTATCTATCTATCTATATAAAAACGAGTTGTGTGTATGGATGTTTGTTTGTTTGTAAAAAGAGCGTTTGCTAATGACGTCATTATTAGTACATACGGCTTTGTATATGGACAGACAATGGGAAAGCCAAGAATGTTGTATATTCGCAATTTTTACGTAGTTTGAAACACATATATAAATCTATCTATATTCACAGGTGGGACACAGGGACACAACTACAATGGCGCGTAACTAATATGGCGCGTAACGACTTACGCGCGCGGGGGGGCTTGGGGGGCGCGAAGCGCCCCACCAACTAGGTGTGGGTTTGCCACACGCACATATGCTAATCTGGCTACATAAAAAAATTACTTCGAACAAAATTGATGATGTGATTTCCGCTGAAATACCTGATAAAAATGTCGATAAGGGGTTACATGATATAATTGTAAAAAATATGATACATGGACCTTGCGGTGCTCTGAACGAAAATTTACCATGCATGGCCAAAGGAAGGTGCACAAAGCAATATCCTCGACTTTTAGTATCAAACACAATTACTGGCAATGATGGTTACCCGCAATATAGAAGAATATCTACTGAAGATGGCGGTAAAACAGCAATAATAAAGAAGTGTAACGGTACCACCATCGAAGTAGATAACCAGTGGGTTGTTCCAGATTCCCCATTATTATCAAAAACATTTAATGCACACATAAACGTTGAATACTGTAACTCCGTAAAGGCAATCAAATTACAGAATGGTCAACGTGTTTATTTCACGGAAACCAACGTGCAACAAAGAGCCCTGAATCTACCAGATACAACATTAACAGCTTTTTTTTCGCTTTGCAAAAATGATTCTTTTGCAATAAAACTGCTGTATACTGAAGTGCCTTCGTATTACACGTGGAATACTAAAAGTAAAGTATTTGAACGTCGAAAACAGGGTAAGTCAGTCGACGGCCAGCCTACCATCTTCAAAGATACCACGATAGGAGGACTCTACACCGTTCACCCAAATCAACATGAATGCTTCTTTCTACGCCTGCTGTTTGGCGAATTCTTTCATTTCCGATACATGAACGTAGTCCAGCTGTTGTTCACTTAGCGGTACATTTACAGAATGGTCAACGTGTTTATTTCACGGAAACCAACGTGCAACAAAGAGCCCTGAATCCACCGGATACAACATTAACAGCTTTTTTTTCGCTATGCAAAAATGATTCTTTTGCAAAAAAAACTGCTGTATACTGAAGTGCCTTCGTATTACACGTGGAATACTAAAAATAAAGTATTTGAATGTCGAAAACAGGGTAAGTCAGTCGACGGCCAACCTACCATCTTTAAAGATACCACGATAGGAAGACTCTACACCGTTCACCCCAATCAACATGAATGCTTCTTTCTACGCCTGCTTTTGGTGAATGTACCCGGTCCGATATCCTTTGAGTATTTGAGAACTGTAAACGGTACTATACATGACACTTACTGTAGTGCATGCCAAGCTCTGAATTTATTGGAGAATGACCAACACTGGGATAACTGCATCAATGACGCGTGCGAAACGTCAACCCCAAGTCAAATTCGTGCATTGTTTGGCATCATTTTAACAACTTGCTCTCCATCAGCTCCTACAGAGTTATGGCAAAAATATAAGTCAACAATGTCCGAAGATATACTCCATCGAAAACAGTTAGAGACGTCAGATATGACTTTTGATTTTACATCAGAAATTTATAACTACACTTTAGTTATAATAGAAGATTTGTGCGTACGTATGGCAAACAAACCTCTTCAGGATTTAGGAATGCCTTCACCTAACCGTATCGCTGCTGTTTCGACATGTGTAGAATTGGTTCGTGAACAAAGTTACAGTACGAGTGATCTATTGCCGTATGTACAAAATAACATTTCCAAGTTAACGTCGGAACAAAAAGACATTTATGATACGATAATGCATTGTGTCGATAACAACGTTGGAGAAATTTTCTTTTTGGATGCACCAGGAGGTACTGGTAAAACGTTTGTGATAAAACTGATTCTGGCATCAATTCGATCAAAAAATGATATAGCGTTGGCAATTGCGTCGTCCGGAATTGATTGAAAAAGTATTTCCGAATATTCTAAAAAATTATAAAAATAATAAATGGCTAAGTGAAAGAGCGATTCTAGCATCCAAGAATATAGACGTCCACGAAATCAACAATATTGTTTTGACCAAGATTCGAGACCAGGCAGTCCTTTACAATTTTTAAATTCCATAGATCTTTCAGGGTTTCCGCCACACGTGCTACAACTAAAAATAGGCGTACCAATAATACTTTTAAGAAATATCCACCCACCAAAGCTTTGCAATGGCACGCGACTTGCCGTAAAAAAAAAACAATGGAAAACCTAATAGAGGCCACAATCTTGACAGGGCCTTTTGAGGGTGAGGCTGTTCTTATTCCTCGCATTCCCATGATTCCAACGGATCTGCCTTTTCAATTTAAAAGATTGCAATTCCCAATGAGGAGGAGGAGCGTGCGTAGCTGTGTTGGCCTCAGGCGGCTTGGTGCTGCAGTGAGTTATTAGTAGTAGTAGTAGTAATTCCCAATTCGATTAGCATTTGCAATCACCATTAACAAAGCTCAAGGTCAATCATTAGAAAAATGTGGTATAGATCTTAATACTGATTGTTTTTCCCATGGACAATTGTACGCTGCATGTTCGAGGGTCGGTAAACCTGACAATCTATTTATATGCAGCGACAATTGGACAGCAAAGAATGTTGTATATTCGCAATTTCTACGTAGTTTAACTCCTGCAGACGAAATGAATGCTTGCCTGAAAAATTCTAATTTATGGGCACACGTAAAAATATTAAAATTAACTACAAATTTGCGTTTCCGATTACAAAACGATGACTCTGGTCAAACATTTTCAGATCAATTGCTGGCAATTGGAAAAGAAAAGCTCCCAGTAGACTCAATTTCAGGACGTATACAACTACCTGCTGATTTCTGTAATTTAGTGACGTCCAAAAATGAATTGATTGAAAAAGTATTTCCGAATATTCTAAAAAAACTAAAAAATAATAAATGGCTAAGTGAAAGAGCGATTCTCGCACCCAAAAATATAGACGTCCACGAAATCAACAATATTGTTTTGACCAAGATTCGAGACCAGGCAGTCCTTTACATGTCAGTCGACACAGTTTTGGAACCAAATGAAGCGGTTAATTATCCATCTGAATTTTTAAATTCCATAGATCCTTCAGGGTTTCCACCGCACGTGCTAAAACTAAAAATAGGCGTACCAATAATACTTTTAAGAAATATCAACCCACCAAAGCTTTGCAATGGCACGCGACTTGCCGTAAAAAAAAACAATGGAAAACCTAATAGAGGCCACAATCTTGACAGGGCCTTTTGAGGGTGAGGCTGTTCTTATTCCTCGCATTCCCATGATTCCAACGGATCTGCCTTTTCAATTTAAAAGATTGCAATTCCCAATTCGATTAGCATTTGCAATCACCATTAACAAAGCTCAAGGTCAATCATTAGAAAAATGTGGTATAGATCTTAATACTGATTGTTTTTCCCATGGACAATTTTACGTTGCATGTTCGAGGGTCGGTAAACCTGACAATCTATTTATATGCAGCGACAATTGGACAGCGAAGAATGTTGTATATTCGCAAGTTTTACGCAGTTTATTTGTATTGTATCTATCTATCTATCTATCTATATAAAAACGAGTTGTGTGTATGCATGTTTGTTTGTTTGTAAAAAGAGCGTTTGCATATGACGTCATTATTAGTACAT
>NW_027066009.1:12500-19993 GCF_032884065.1 Artemia franciscana
CCACCCCAACACCTAGTTGGTGGGGGCGCTTTGCGCCCCCCCCAAGCCCCCCCGCGCGCGTAAGTCGTTACGCGCCATATTAGTTACGCGCCATTGTAGTTGTGTCCCTATGTCCCACCTGTGAATATAGATAGATATATTATATATATGTTTTTAACTACGTAAAACTTGCGAATATACAACATTCTTTGCTGTCCCATTGTCTGTGCATATAAATAGATTGTCAGGTTTACCGACTCTTGAACATGCAACATATAATGGTCCATGGGAAAACAATCCGTATTCAGATCTATACCTCATGATTCTAATGATTACCCTTGAGCTTTGTTGATGGAGATTGCTAATCGAACATTCCCTGTCCCGGTGTCCCGGTCGTCATTTATATCCCCCTGTGCCCCCCGGCGTCCCCGTTGTAGTTGTGTCCCTGTGTCCCGGTCGTCATTTATATTTTTTACTTATGTCCTGGTCATTATGGCTTATGTATGGTCATTTATATTCCCTGTGTCCCGGTCGTCATTTGTATCCCGGTGTCCCGGTCTGTATATACATTCGTTTTTTAGTTTTGTTTTTCTCCTTTATTTTTTTCCTTTTTTATTTTTTTTCTTTTTTAGTTTATTTTTTTTATTAGTTTTTAGTTTTTTTTTCTTTTTAGTTTTTTTTGTAGTTTTTACCTTCTTTTTAGTTTTTTTAGTTTTTTTTTTACTTATGTCCTGGTCGTCATTTATACTCCCTGTGCCCCGGTGCTTTGTTGATTGCTAATCGAACATTCCTTTTGTCCCGGTCGCTTTCTCTTTGAGTGTCGTCATACCTGGTTGGTGGAAGCGCTTCGCGCCCCCCCCCCCCAAGCCCCCCCGCGCGCGTAAGTCGTTACGCGCCATATTAGTTACGCGCCATTGTAGTTGTGTCCCTATGTCCCACCTGTGAATATAGATAGATATATTATATATATGTTTTTAACTACGTAAAACTTGCGAATATACAACATTCTTTGCTGTCCCATTGTCTGTGCATATAAATAGATTGTCAGGTTTACCGACTCTTGAACATGCAACATATAATGGTCCATGGGAAAACAATCCGTATTCAGATCTATACCTCATGATTCTAATGATTGCCCTTGAGCTTTGTTGATGGTGATTGCTAATCGACCATTCCCTGTCCCGGTGTCCCGGTCGTCATTTATATCCCCCTGTGCCCCCCGGCGTCCCCGTTGTAGTTGTGTCCCTGTGTCCCGGTCGTCATTTATATTTTTTACTTATGTCCTGATCATTATGGCTTATGTATGGTCATTTATATTCCCTGTGTCCCGGTCGTCATTTGATTCCCGGTGTCCCGGTCTGTATATACATTCCTTTTTTAGTTTTGTTTTTCTCCTTTATTTTTTTCCATTTTTATTTTTTTTCTTTTTTAGTTTATTTAGATTTTTATATTTTTTAGTTTTTTTGTAGTTTTTACCTTCTTTTTAGTTTTTTTATTTTTTTTTTTTTACTTATGTCCTGGTCGTCATTTATACTCCGTGTCCCGGTACTTTGTTGATTGCTAATCGAACATTCCTTTTGTCCCGGTCACTTTCTCTTTGAGTGTCGTCATTTATTTTTTTCTTTTTTAGTTCTTACCTTTTTTAGTTTTTTTTAGTTTTTTAGATGAAAATTTTTTTTAGTTTTTTTCTTTTTTTCTTTTTAGTTTTTTATTGGTTTTTACCTTTTTTTTAGCTTTTTTAGTTTTTTTTCGTTTTTTCTTTTTACTTTTTTTTAGTTTTTATCTTTTTTAATTTTTTTTATTTTTATTCTTAATTTTATTAGTTTTCTTTTTTCTCTTCTATTTTTCAGTTTTTTCTTTTTTTTAGTTTTTTTTAGTTTTTAGTTTTTTTTTAGTTTTTTACCTTTTTTAGTTTTTTTTAGTTTTTTTAGTTTTTTAGCCTTTTTATTTTTTTTTATTAGTTTTTAGTTTTTTTGTAGTTTTTGCCTTTTTTTAGTTTTTTCAGTTTTTTTTTTAGTTTTTAGTTTTTTACCTTTTTTAGCCTAAAATTTTATTAGTTTTCTTTTTCTCTTCTATTTTTCAGTTTTTTACTTTTTTTCAGTTTTTTTTAGTTTTTAGTTTTTTTTAGTTTTTTACCTTTTTTTAGTTTTTTTTTAGTTTTTTTAGTTTTTTAGCCTTTTTATTTTTTTTTTATTAGTTTTTAGTTTTTTTGTAGTTTTTGCCTTTTTTTAGTTTTTTTCCATGACGTCACCTGATCCATCCACAGATCCACACACAGACAACTTATTTTTATATATATAGATAAGATATAATCTGGCGTAACGGACAGACAACTTATTTTTATATATATAGATATATATATATATATATATATATATATATATATATATATATATATATATATACATATATATATATATATATATATATATATATATATATATATATATATATATATATATATATATATATATATATATATATATATATATATATGTTTTTAACTACGTAAAACTTGCGAATATACAACATTCTTTGCTGTCCCATTGTCTGTGCATATAAATAGATTGTCAGGTTTACCGACTCTTGAACATGCAGTACATAATGGTCCATGGGAAAACAATCCGTATTCAGATCTATACCTCATGATTCTAATGATTGCCCTTGAGCTTTGCTGATGGTGATTGCTAATCGACCATTCCCTGTGTCGCCGTCGTCATTTATATATCCCCCTGTGCCCCCCCCCCCACGGCGTCCCCGTTGTAGTTGTGTCCCTGTGTCCCGGTCGTCATTTACATTCCCTGTGTCCCGGTCGTCATTTGTGCCCCGGTGTCCCAGTCTGTGATTTCTCTTTGAGTGTCCCGGGCGTCATTTATATTCCTTGTGTCCCGGTGTCCCGGTCGTCATTTGTGTCCCGGTGTCCCGGTCTGTATATACATTCGTTTTTGAATTGGTCTTTTTTTTGATTGTTAGTTTTTTACCTTTTTTTTTTAGTTTTTTTAGTTATACCTCATGATTCTAATGATTGCCCTTGAGCTTTGTTGATGGTGATTGCTAATCGAACATTCCCTGTGTCCCCGTCGTCATTTATATATCCCCTTGTGCCCCCCAGCGTCCCCGTTGTAGTTTTGTCCCTGTGTCCCGGTCGTCATTTATATTCGCTGTGTCCCAGTCGTCATTTGTATCCCGGTGTCCCGGTCTGTGTATACCTTCGTTTTGAAATGGTATATGATGAAATAAATTTTATGAATTTTTCCCCTTTTTTTCTTTTTAGTTTTTTTTTGGTTTTTTAGTTTTTTTATTTTTTTTAATTTTTATTTTTTTTTAGTTTTGTTTTTCTTCTTTGTTTTTCATTTTTTTATTTTTTTTCTTTTTTATTTTTTTTAGTTTTTTAGCTTTTTTAGTTTTTTTATTAGTTTTTAGTTTTTTTTCTTTTTAGTTTTTTTGAAGTTTTTACCTTTTTTTTAGTTTTTTTAGTTTTTTTTACTTATGTCCTGGTCGTCCTTTATACTCCCTGTGTCCCGGTTGTCATTTGTGTCCCGGTGCTTTGTTGATGGTGATTGCTAATCGAACATTCCTTGTGTCCCGGTCGCTTTCTCTTTGAGTGTCCCGGTCGTCATTTATATTCCCTATGTGGCGGTGTCCCGGTCGTCATTTGTGTCCCGATGTCCCGGTCTGTAATTTCGTCAGTCGAAAACATGACGTCAGTCAACACACAAACATGACGTCACGTGACAGACCCACACACACACTGACAGCTTATTTTTATATATATATAGGCTGGTCGTCATTTATACTCCCTGTGTCCCGGTCGTCATTTGTGTCCCGGTCCTTTGTTGATGGTGATTGCTAATCGAACATTCCTTGTGTCCCGGTCGCTTTCTCTTTGAGTGTCCTGGTCGTCATTTATATTCCCTATGTGGCGGTGTCCCGGTCGTCATTTGTGTCCCGATGTCCCGGTCTGTAATTTTGTGAGTCGAAAACATAACGTCAGTCAACACACAAACATGACGTCACCCGACAGACCCACATACACACAGACAACTTATTTATATATATATACTAGCTGTTGGGGTGGCGCTTCGCGCCACCCCAACACCTAGTTAATGGGGCGCTTCACGCCCCCCAAGCCCCCCGCGCGCGTAAGTCGTTACGTGCCATATTAGTTACGCGCTATATTAGTTACGCGCCATATTAGTTACACGCCATTGTAGTTGTGTCCCTGTGTCCCACCTGTGAATATAGATAGATTTATATATGTGTTTCAAACTACGTAAAAATTGCGAATATACAACATTCTTGGCTTTCCCATTGTCTGTCCATATACAAAGCCGTATGTACTAATAATGACGTCATATACAAACGCTCTTTTTACAAACAAACAAACATGCATACACACCACTCGTTTTTATATAGATAGATAGATAGATAGATACAATACAAATTAACTACGTAAAACTTGTGAATATACAACAGTCTTCGCTGTCCCATTGTCTGTGCGTATAAATAGATTGTCAGGTTTACCGACCCTCAAAGATGCAACATACAATTGTACATTGGTAAAGCAATCTGTATTAAGATCTATACCGCATTTTTCTAGTGATTGCCCTTGAGCTTTGTTGATGGTGGTTGCAAATGCTAATCGAATTGGGAATTACAATCTTTTAAATTGAAAAAGCAGATCCGTTGGAATCATGGGAATGCGAGGAATAAGAACAGCCTCACCCTCATAAGGCCCTGTCAAGATTGTGGCATCTATTAGGTTTTCCATTGTTTTTTTTTACGGCAAGTCGCGTGCCATTGCAAAGCTTTGGTGGGTTGATATTTCATAAAAGTATTATTGGTACGCCTATTTTTAGTTGTAGCAGGTGTGGTGGACACCCTGAAGGATCTATGGAATTTAAAAATTCAGATGGATAATTAACCGCTTCATTTGGTTCCGAAATACAAATTAACTGCGTAAAACTTGCGAATATACAACATTCTTCGCTGTCCAATTCTCGCTGCATATAAATAGATTGTCAGGTTTACTGACCCTCGAACATGCAAAGTACAATTGTCCATGGGAAAAACAATTAGTATTAAGATCAATACCACATTTTTCTAATGATTGACCTTGAGCTTTGTTAATGGTGATTGCAAATGCTAATCGAATTGGGAATTGCAATCTTTTAAATTGAAAAGGCAGATCTGTTGGAATCATGGGAATGCGAGGAATAAGAACAGCCTCTTCCTCATAAGGCCCTGTCAAGATTGTGGCCTCTATTAGGTTTTTTTAGATGAAATTTTTTTTTAGTTTTCTCCTTTTTTTCTTTTTAGTTTTTTATTGGTTTTTACCTTTATTTTAGCTTATTTTTCAGTTTTTTCCTTTTTTTTATTTTTTTTTTATTTTTTATTTTTTTTAGTTTTTTACCTTTTTTTAGTTTTTTTAGTTTTTTTAGTTTTTTAGCTTTTTTACTTTTTATATTAGTTTTTAGTTTTTTTTGTAGTTTTTGCCTTTTTTTAGTTTTTTCAGTTTTTTTTTAGTTTTTTATTGGTTTTTACCTTTATTTTAGCTTATTTTTCAGTTTTTTCCTTTTTTTTAGTTTTTTTTAGTTTTTAGTTTTTTTAGTTTTTTACCTTTTTTTAGTTTTTTTAGTTTTTTAGCTTTTTTATTTTTTTTATTAGTTTTTAGTTTTTTTTGTAGTTTTTGCCTTTTTTTAGTTTTTTTAGTTTTTTAGCTTTTTTATTAGTTTTTAGTTTTTTTGTAGTTTTTGCCTTTTTTTAGTTTTTTAGTTTTTTAGCTTTTTTTTTTCTTTTTTAGTTTATTTAGATTTTTAGATTTTTTAGTTTTTTTATTAGTTTTTAGTTTTTTTTTTCTTTTAGTTTTTTTGTAGTTTTTACCTTCTTTTTAGTTTTGTTAGTTTTTTTTTTTACTTATGTCCTGGTCGTCATTTATACTCCCTGTGTCCCGGTGCTTTGTTGATTGCTAATCGAACATTCCTTTTGTCCTGGTCGCTTTCTCTTTGAGTGTCGTCATTTATTTTTTTCTTTTTTAGTTCTTTTAGTTTTTTTTTATTTTTATTTTTTTTAGTTTTTTACCTTTTTTTTAGTTTTTTTAGTTTTTTTTAGTTTTTTAGCTTTTTTACTTTTTTTTATTAGTTTTTAGTTTTTTTGTAGTTTTTGCCTTTTTTTAGTTTTTTAAGTTTTTTTTTAGTTTTTGCCTTTTTTAGTTTTTTAGTTTTTTAGCTTTTTTTTTTCTTTTTTAGTTTATTTAGATTTTTAGATTTTTTAGTTTTTTTATTAGTTTTTAGTTTTTTTTTTCTTTTTAGTTTTTTTGTAGTTTTTACCTTCTTTTTAGTTTTGTTAGTTTTTTTTTTTTACTTATGTCCTGGTCGTCATTTATACTCCCTGTGTCCCGGTGCTTTGTTGATTGCTAATCGAACATTCCTTTTGTCCTGGTCGCTTTCTCTTTGAGTGTCGTCATTTATTTTTTTCTTTTTTAGTTCTAAAAGTTTTTACCTTTTTTAGTTTTTTTTAGTTTTTTAGATGAAATTTTTTTTTAGTTTTTTGCTTTTTTTCTTTTTAGTTTTTTATTGGTTTTTACCTTTTTTTAGTTTTTTCAGTTTTTTTTAGTTTTTTATTGGTTTTTACCTTTATTTTAGCTTATTTTTCAGTTTTTTCCTTTTTTTTAGTTTTTTTAGTTTTTAGTTTTTTTTTAGTTTTTTACCTTTTTTTAGTTTTTTTAGTTTTTTAGTTTTTTTATTTTTTTTATTAGTTTTTAGTTTTTTTTTGTAGTTGTACTTATGTCCTGGTCGTCATTTATACTCCCTGTGTCCCGGTGCTTTGTTGATTGCTAATCGAACATTCCTTTTGTCCTGGTCGCTTTCTCTTTGAGTGTCGTCATTTATTTTTTCTTTTTTAGTTCTTTTAGTTTTTTTTATTTTTATTTTTTTAGTTTTTTACCTTTTTTTAGTTTTTTTAGTTTTTTTTAGTTTTTTAGCTTTTTTTACTTTTTTTTATTAGTTTTTAGTTTTTTTGTAGTTTTTGCCTTTTTTAGTTTTTTAAGTTTTTTTTAATTTTTTATTGGTTTTTACCTTTATTTTAGCTTATTTTTCAGTTTTTTCCTTTTTTTTAGTTTTTTTTAGTTTTTAGTTTTTTTAGTTTTTTACCTTTTTTTAGTTTTTTTAGTTTTTTTAGTTTTTTAGCTTTTTTATTTTTTTATTAGTTTTTTTGTAGTTTGGGAATTGCAATCTTTTAAATTGAAAAAGCAGATCCGTTGGAATCATGGGAATGCGAGGAATAAGAACAGCCTCACCCTCATAAGGCCCTGTCAAGATTGTGGCATCTATTAGGTTTTCCATTGTTTTTTTTTTACGGCAAGTCGCGTGCCATTGCAAAGCTTTGGTGGGTTGATATTTCTTAAAAGTATTATTGGTACGCCTATTTTTAGTTGTAGCAGGTGTGGTGGACACCCTGAAGGATCTATGGAATTTAAAAATTCAGATGGATAATTAACCGCTTCATTTGGTTCC
>NW_027066010.1:0-20016 GCF_032884065.1 Artemia franciscana
ATTGCAAATGGTAAAGAATGTGATTAAAGGCTCTTTTCCTATGTCAAAAGTTTTAGTTTTCGAGGGTAATAGCTACGTATGTTGAAAAAATGAAGATATTAGACTATTTTATGATTGCAAATGGTAAAGAATGTGATTAAAGGCTCTTTTCCTATGTCAAAAGTTTTAGTTATCGAGGGTAATAGCTACGTATGTTGAAAAAATGAAGATATTAGACTATTTTATGATTGCACATGGTAAAGAATGTGATTAAAGGCTCTTTTCCTATTTCAAAAGTTTTAGTTTTCGAGGGTAATAGCTACGTATGTTGAAAAAATGAAGATATTTTATGATTGCTCAAGAATGTGATTAAAGGCTCTTTTCCTATTTCAAAAGTTTTAGTTTTCGAGGTAATAGCTACGTATGTTGGAAAAATGAATAGCTACGTATGTTGAAAAAATGAAGATATTAGACTATTTTATGATTGCAAATGGTAAAGAGTGATTAAAGGCTCTTTTCCTATGTCAAAAGTTTTAGTTTTCGAGGGTAATAGCTACGTATGTTGAAAAAATGAAGATATTAGACTATTTTATGATTGCAAATGGTAAAGAATGTGATTAAAGGCTCTTTTCCTATGTCAACAAGTTTTAGTTTTCGAGGGTAATAGCTACGTATGTTGAAAAAATGAAGATATTAGACTATTTTATGATTGCAAATGGTAAAGAATGTGATTAAAGGCTCTTTTCCTATGTCAAAAGTTTTAGTTTTCGAGGGTAATAGCTACGTATGTTGAAAAAATGAAGATATTAGACTATTTTATGATTGCACATGGTAAAGAATGTGATTAAAGGCTCTTTTCCTATGTCAAAAGTTTTAGTTTTCGAGGGTAATAGCTACGTATGTTGAAAAAATGAAGATATTAGACTATTTTATGATTGCACTTGGTAAAGAATGTGATTAAAGGCTCTTTTCCTATGTCAAAAGTTTTAGTTTTCGAGGGTAATAGCTACGTATGTTGAAAAAATGAAGATATTAGACTATTTTATGATTGCACATGGTAAAGAATGTGCTTAAAGGCTCTTTTCCTATGTCAAAAGTTTTAGTTTCGAGGGTAATAGCTACGTATGTTGAAAAAATGAAGATATTAGACTATTTTATGATTGCACATGGTAAAGAATGTGATTAAAGGCTCTTTTCCTATTTCAAAAGTTTTAGTTTTCGAGGGTAATAGCTACGTAAGTTGAAAAAATGAAGATATTAGACTATTTTATGATTGCACATGGTAAAGAATGTGATTAAAGGCTCTTTTCCTATTTCAAAAGTTTTAGTTTTCGAGGGTAATAGTACGTATGTTGAAAAAATGAAGATATTAGACTATTTTATGATTGCACATGGTAAAGAATGTGATTAAAGGCTCTTTTCCTATGTCAAAAGTTTTAGTTTTGAGGGTAATAGCTACGTTGTTGAAAAAATGAAGATATTAGACTATTTTATGATTGCAAATGGTAAAGAATGTGATTAAAGGCTCTTTTCCTATGTCACAAAATTTTAGTTTCGAGGGTAATAGCTACGTATGTTGAAAAAATGAAAGATATTAGACTATTTTATGATTGCAAATGGTAAAGAATGTGATTAAAGGCTCTTTTCCTATTTCAAAAGTTTTAGTTTTCGAGGGTAATAGCTACGTATGTTGAAAAAATGAATATATTAGACTATTTTATGATTGCACATGGTAAAGAATGTGATTAAAGGCTCTTTTCCTATTTCAAAAGTTTTAGTTTTCGAGGGTAATAGCTACGTATGTTGAAAAAATGAAGATATTAGACTATTTTATGATTGCAATGGTAAAGAATGTGATTAAAGGCTCTTTTCCTATGTCAAAAGTTTTAGTTTTCGAGGGTAATAGCTACGTATGTTGAAAAAATGAAGATATTAGACTATTTTATGATTGCAATGGTAAAGAATGTGCTTAAAGGCTCTTTTCCTATGTCAAAAGTTTTAGTTTTCGAGGGTAATAGCTACGTATGTTGAAAAAATGAAGATATTAGACTATTTTATGATTGCACATGGTAAAGAATGTGATTAAAGGCTCTTTTCCTATGTCAAAAGTTTTAGTTTTCGAGGGTAATAGCTACGTATGTTGAAAAAATGAAGATATTAGACTATTTTATGATTGCACATGGTAAAGAATGTGATTAAAGGCTCTTTTCCTATGTCAAAAGTTTTAGTTTTCGAGGGTAATAGCTACGTATGTTGAAAAAATGAAGATATTAGAATATTTTATGACTGCAAATGGTAAAGAATGTGATTAAAGGCTCTTTCCCTATGTCAAAAGCTTTATTTTTGAGGGTAATAGCTACGGATGTTGAAAAAATGAAGATATTAGACTATTTTATGATTGCAAATGGTAAAGAATGTGATTAAAGGCTCTTTTCCTATTTCAAAAGTTTTAGTTTCGAGGGTAATAGCTACGTATGTTGAAAAAATGAATATATTAGACTATTTTATGATTGCACATGGTAAAGAATTTGATTAAAGGCTCTTTTCCTATTTCAAAAGTTTTAGTTTTCGAGGGTAATAGCTACGTATGTTGAAAAAATGAGATATTAGACTATTTTATGATTGCACATGGTAAAGAATGTGATTAAAGGCTCTTTTCCTATTTCAAAAGTTTTAGTTTTCGAGGGTAATAGCTACGTATGTTGAAAAAATGAAGATATTAGACTATTTTATGATTGCAAATGGTAAAGAATGTGATTAAAGGCTCTTTTCCTATGTCAAAAGTTTTAGTTTTCGAGGGTAATAGCTACGTATGTTGAAAAAATGAAGATATTAGACTATTTTATGATTGCAAATGGTAAAGAATGTGATTAAAGGCTCTTTTCCTATGTCAAAAGTTTTAGTTTTCGAGGGTAATAGCTACGTATGTTGAAAAAATGAAGATATTAGACTATTTTATGATTGCAAATGGTAAAGAATGTGATTAAAGGCTCTTTTCCTATGTCAAAAGTTTTAGTTTTCGAGGGTAATAGCTACGTATGTTGAAAAAATGAAGATATTAGACTATTTTATGATTGCACATGGTAAAGAATGTGATTAAAGGCTCTTTTCCTATGTCAAAAGTTTTAGTTTTCGAGGGTAATAGCTACGTATGTTGAAAAAATGAAGATATTAGACTATTTTATGATTGCACATGGTAAAGAATGTGATTAAAGGCTCTTTTCCTATGTCAAAAGTTTTAGTTTTCGAGGGTAATAGCTACGTATGTTGAAAAAATGAAGATATTAGACTATTTTATGATTGCAAATGGTAAAGAATGTGATTAAAGGCTCTTTTCCTATGTCAAAAGTTTTAGTTTTCGAGGGTAATAGCTACGTATGTTGAAAAAATGAAGATATTAGACTATTTTATGATTGCAATGGTAAAGAATGTGATTAAAGGCTCTTTTCCTATTTCAAAAGTTTTAGTTTTCGAGGGTAATAGCTACGTATGTTGAAAAAATGAAGATATTAGACTATTTTATGATTGCAAATGGTAAAGAATGTGATTAAAGGCTCTTTTCTTATGTCAAAAGTTTTAGTTTTCGAGGGTAATAGCTACGTATGTTGAAAAAATGAAGATATTAGACTATTTTATGATTGCAAATGGTAAAGAATGTGATTAAAGGCTCTTTTCCTATGTCAAAAGTTTTAGTTTTCGAGGGTAATAGCTACGTATGTTGAAAAAATGAAGATATTAGACTATTTTATGATTGCACATGGTAAAGAATGTGATTAAAGGCTCTTTTCCTATGTCAAAAGTTTTAGTTTTCGAGGGTAATAGCTACGTGTGTTGAAAAAATGAAGATATTAGACTATTTTATGATTGCACATGGTAAAGAATGTGATTAAAGGCTCTTTTCCTATGTCAAAAGTTTTAGTTTTCGAGGGTAATAGCTACGTATGTTGAAAAAATGAAGATATTAGACTATTTTATGATTGCACATGGTAAAGAATGTGATTAAAGGCTCTTTTCCTATGTCAAAAGTTTTAGTTTTCGAGGGTAATAGCTACGTATGTTGAAAAAATGAAGATATTAGACTATTTTATGATTGCACATGGTAAAGAATGTGCTTAAAGGCTCTTTTCCTATGTCAAAAGTTTTAGTTTTCGAGGGTAATAGCTACGTATGTTGAAAAAATGAAGATATTAGACTATTTTATGATTGCACATGGTAAAGAATGTGATTAAAGGCTCTTTTCCTATGTCAAAAGTTTTAGTTTTCGAGGGTAATAGCTACGTATGTTGAAAAATGAAGATATTAGACTATTTTATGATTGCACATGGTAAAGAATGTGATTAAAGGCTCTTTTCCTATGTCAAAAGTTTTAGTTTTCGAGGGTAATAGCTACGTATGTTGAAAAAATGAAGATATTAGACTATTTTATGATTGCAAATGGTAAAGAATGTGATTAAAGGCTCTTTTCCTATGTCAAAAGTTTTAGTTTTCGAGGGTAATAGCTACGTATGTTGAAAAAATGAAGATATTAGACTATTTTATGATTGCACATGGTAAAGAATGTGATTAAAGGCTCTTTTCCTATGTCAAAAGTTTTAGTTTCGAGGGTAATAGCTACGTATGTTGAAAAAATGAAGATATTAGACTATTTTATGATTGCACATGGTAAAGAATGTGATTAAAGGCTCTTTTCCTATGTTCAAAAGTTTTAGTTTTCGAGGGTAATAGCTACGTATGTTGAAAAAATGAAGATATTAGACTATTTTATGATTGCAAATGGTAAAGAATGTGCTTAAAGGCTCTTTTCCTATGTCAAAAGTTTTAGTTTTCGAGGGTAATAGCTACGTATGTTGAAAAAATGAAGATATTAGACTATTTTATGATTGCAAATGGTAAAGAATGTGATTAAAGGCTCTTTTCCTATGTCAAAAGTTTTAGTTTTCGAGGGTAATAGCTACGTATGTTGAAAAAATGAAGATATTAGACTATTTTATGATTGCAAATGGTAAAGAATGTGATTAAAGGCTCTTTTCCTATGTCAAAAGTTTTAGTTTTCGAGGGTAATAGCTACGTATGTTGAAAAAATGAAGATATTAGACTATTTTATGATTGCACATGGTAAAGAATGTGATTAAAGGCTCTTTTCCTATGTCAAAAGTTTTAGTTTTCGAGGGTAATAGCTACGTATGTTGAAAAAATGAAGATATTAGACTATTTTATGATTGCACATGGTAAAGAATGTGATTAAAGGCTCTTTTCCTATGTCAAAAGTTTTAGTTTTCGAGGGTAATAGCTACGTATGTTGAAAAAATGAAGATATTAGACTATTTTATGATTGCAAATGGTAAAGAATGTGATTAAAGGCTCTTTTCCTATGTCAAAAGTTTTAGTTTTCGAGGGTAATAGCTACGTATGTTGAAAAAATGAAGATATTAGACTATTTTATGATTGCAAATGGTAAAGAATGTGATTAAAGGCTCTTTTCCTATGTCAAAAGTTTTAGTTTTCGAGGGTAATAGCTACGTATGTTGAAAAAATGAAGATATTAGACTATTTTATGATTGCACATGGTAAAGAATGTGATTAAAGGCTCTTTTCCTATGTCAAAAGTTTTAGTTTTCGAGGGTAATAGCTACGTATGTTGAAAAAATGAAGATATTAGACTATTTTATGATTGCACATGGTAAAGAATGTGATTAAAGGCTCTTTTCCTATGTCAAAAGTTTTAGTTTTCGAGGGTAATAGCTACGTATGTTGAAAAAATGAAGATATTAGACTATTTTATGATTGCAAATGGTAAAGAATGTGATTAAAGGCTCTTTTCCTATGTCAAAAGTTTTAGTTTTCGAGGGTAATAGCTACGTATGTTGAAAAAATGAAGATATTAGACTATTTTATGATTGCAAATGGTAAAGAATGTGATTAAAGGCTCTTTTCCTATGTCAAAAGTTTTAGTTTTCGAGGGTAATAGCTACGTATGTTGAAAAAATGAAGATATTAGACTATTTTATGATTGCAAATGGTAAAGAATGTGATTAAAGGCTCTTTTCCTATGTTCAAAAGTTTTAGTTTTCGAGGGTAATAGCTACGTATGTTGAAAAAATGAAGATATTAGACTATTTTATGATTGCACATGGTAAAGAATGTGATTAAAGGCTCTTTTCCTATGTCAAAAGTTTTAGTTTTCGAGGGTAATAGCTACGTATGTTGAAAAAATGAAGATATTAGACTATTTTATGATTGCAAATGGTAAAGAATGTGATTAAAGGCTCTTTTCCTATGTCAAAAGTTTTAGTTTTCGAGGGTAATAGCTACGTATGTTGAAAAAATGAAGATATTAGACTATTTTATGATTGCAAATGGTAAAGAATGTGATTAAAGGCTCTTTTCCTATGTCAAAAGTTTTAGTTTTCGAGGGTAATAGCTACGTATGTTGAAAAAATGAAGATATTAGACTATTTTATGATTGCAAATGGTAAAGAATGTGATTAAAGGCTCTTTTCCTATGTCAAAAGTTTTAGTTTTCGAGGGTAATAGCTACGTATGTTGAAAAAATGAAGATATTAGACTATTTTATGATTGCACATGGTAAAGAATGTGATTAAAGGCTCTTTTCCTATGTCAAAAGTTTTAGTTTTCGAGGGTAATAGCTACGTATGTTGAAAAAATGAAGATATTAGACTATTTTATGATTGCACATGGTAAAGAATGTGATTAAAGGCTCTTTTCCTATGTCAAAAGTTTTAGTTTTCGAGGGTAATAGCTACGTATGTTGAAAAAATGAAGATATTAGACTATTTTATGATTGCACATGGTAAAGAATGTGATTAAAGGCTCTTTTCCTATGTCAAAAGTTTTAGTTTTCGAGGGTAATAGCTACGTATGTTGAAAAAATGAAGATATTAGACTATTTTATGATTGCAAATGGTAAAGAATGTGATTAAAGGCTCTTTTCCTATGTCAAAAGTTTTAGTTTTCGAGGGTAATAGCTACGTATGTTGAAAAAATGAAGATATTAGACTATTTTATGATTGCAAATGGTAAAGAATGTGATTAAAGGCTCTTTTCCTATGTCAAAAGTTTTAGTTTTCGAGGGTAATAGCTACGTATGTTGAAAAAATGAAGATATTAGACTATTTTATGATTGCAAATGGTAAAGAATGTGATTAAAGGCTCTTTTCCTATGTCAAAAGTTTTAGTTTTCGAGGGTAATAGCTACGTATGTTGAAAAAATGAAGATATTAGACTATTTTATGATTGCAAATGGTAAAGAATGTGATTAAAGGCTCTTTTCCTATGTCAAAAGTTTTAGTTTTCGAGGGTAATAGCTACGTATGTTGAAAAAATGAAGATATTAGACTATTTTATGATTGCAAATGGTAAAGAATGTGATTAAAGGCTCTTTTCCTATGTCAAAAGTTTTAGTTTTCGAGGGTAATAGCTACGTATGTTGAAAAAATGAAGATATTAGACTATTTTATGATTGCAAATGGTAAAGAATGTGATTAAAGGCTCTTTTCCTATGTCAAAAGTTTTAGTTTTCGAGGGTAATAGCTACGTATGTTGAAAAAATGAAGATATTAGACTATTTTATGATTGCACATGGTAAAGAATGTGATTAAAGGCTCTTTTCCTATGTCAAAAGTTTTAGTTTTCGAGGGTAATAGCTACGTATGTTGAAAAAATGAAGATATTAGACTATTTTATGATTGCACATGGTAAAGAATGTGATTAAAGGCTCTTTTCCTATGTCAAAAGTTTTAGTTTTCGAGGGTAATAGCTACGTATGTTGAAAAAATGAAGATATTAGACTATTTTATGATTGCAAATGGTAAAGAATGTGATTAAAGGCTCTTTTCCTATGTCAAAAGTTTTAGTTTTCGAGGGTAATAGCTACGTATGTTGAAAAAATGAAGATATTAGACTATTTTATGATTGCAAATGGTAAAGAATGTGATTAAAGGCTCTTTTCCTATGTCAAAAGTTTTAGTTTTCGAGGGTAATAGCTACGTATGTTGAAAAAATGAAGATATTAGACTATTTTATGATTGCAAATGGTAAAGAATGTGATTAAAGGCTCTTTTCCTATGTCAAAAGTTTTAGTTTTCGAGGGTAATAGCTACGTATGTTGAAAAAATGAAGATATTAGACTATTTTATGATTGCACATGGTAAAGAATGTGATTAAAGGCTCTTTTCCTATGTCAAAAGTTTTAGTTTTCGAGGGTAATAGCTACGTATGTTGAAAAAATGAAGATATTAGACTATTTTATGATTGCAAATGGTAAAGAATGTGATTAAAGGCTCTTTTCCTATGTCAAAAGTTTTAGTTTTCGAGGGTAATAGCTACGTATGTTGAAAAAATGAAGATATTAGACTATTTTATGATTGCAAATGGTAAAGAATGTGATTAAAGGCTCTTTTCCTATGTCAAAAGTTTTAGTTTTCGAGGGTAATAGCTACGTATGTTGAAAAAATGAAGATATTAGACTATTTTATGATTGCACAATGGTAAAGAATGTGATTAAAGGCTCTTTTCCTATGTCAAAAGTTTTAGTTTTCGAGGGTAATAGCTACGTATGTTGAAAAAATGAAGATATTAGACTATTTTATGATTGCACATGGTAAAGAATGTGATTAAAGGCTCTTTTCCTATGTCAAAAGTTTTAGTTTTCGAGGGTAATAGCTACGTATGTTGAAAAAATGAAGATATTAGACTATTTTATGATTGCAAATGGTAAAGAATGTGATTAAAGGCTCTTTTCCTATGTCAAAAGTTTTAGTTTTCGAGGGTAATAGCTACGTATGTTGAAAAAATGAAGATATTAGACTATTTTATGATTGCAAATGGTAAAGAATGTGATTAAAGGCTCTTTTCCTATGTCAAAAGTTTTAGTTTTCGAGGGTAATAGCTACGTATGTTGAAAAAATGAAGATATTAGACTATTTTATGATTGCAAATGGTAAAGAATGTGATTAAAGGCTCTTTTCCTATGTCAAAAGTTTTAGTTTTCGAGGGTAATAGCTACGTATGTTGAAAAAATGAAGATATTAGACTATTTTATGATTGCAAATGGTAAAGAATGTGATTAAAGGCTCTTTTCCTATGTCAAAAGTTTTAGTTTTCGAGGGTAATAGCTACGTATGTTGAAAAAATGAAGATATTAGACTATTTTATGATTGCAAATGGTAAAGAATGTGATTAAAGGCTCTTTTCCTATGTCAAAAGTTTTAGTTTTCGAGGGTAATAGCTACGTATGTTGAAAAAATGAAGATATTAGACTATTTTATGATTGCAAATGGTAAAGAATGTGATTAAAGGCTCTTTTCCTATGTCAAAAGTTTTAGTTTTCGAGGGTAATAGCTACGTATGTTGAAAAAATGAAGATATTAGACTATTTTATGATTGCACATGGTAAAGAATGTGATTAAAGGCTCTTTTCCTATGTCAAAAGTTTTAGTTTTCGAGGGTAATAGCTACGTATGTTGAAAAAATGAAGATATTAGACTATTTTATGATTGCAAATGGTAAAGAATGTGATTAAAGGCTCTTTTCCTATGTCAAAAGTTTTAGTTTTCGAGGGTAATAGCTACGTATGTTGAAAAAATGAAGATATTAGACTATTTTATGATTGCAAATGGTAAAGAATGTGATTAAAGGCTCTTTTCCTATGTCAAAAGTTTTAGTTTTCGAGGGTAATAGCTACGTATGTTGAAAAAATGAAGATATTAGACTATTTTATGATTGCAAATGGTAAAGAATGTGATTAAAGGCTCTTTTCCTATGTCAAAAGTTTTAGTTTTCGAGGGTAATAGCTACGTATGTTGAAAAAATGAAGATATTAGACTATTTTATGATTGCAAATGGTAAAGAATGTGATTAAAGGCTCTTTTCCTATGTCAAAAGTTTTAGTTTTCGAGGGTAATAGCTACGTATGTTGAAAAAATGAAGATATTAGACTATTTTATGATTGCAAATGGTAAAGAATGTGATTAAAGGCTCTTTTCCTATGTCAAAAGTTTTAGTTTTCGAGGGTAATAGCTACGTATGTTGAAAAAATGAAGATATTAGACTATTTTATGATTGCAAATGGTAAAGAATGTGATTAAAGGCTCTTTTCCTATTTCAAAAGTTTTAGTTTTCGAGGGTAATAGCTACGTATGTTGAAAAAATGAAGATATTAGACTATTTTATGATTGCAAATGGTAAAGAATGTGATTAAAGGCTCTTTTCCTATTTCAAAAGTTTTAGTTTTCGAGGGTAATAGCTACGTATGTTGAAAAAATGAAGATATTAGACTCAAGAATGATTAAAAGCTCTTTTCCTATTTCAAAAGTTTTAGTTTTCGAGGGTAATAGCTACGTATGTTGAAAAAATGAAGATATTAGCTACGTATGTTGAAAAAATGAAGATATTAGACTATTTTATGATTGCAAATGGTAAAGAATGTGATTAAAGGCTCTTTTCCTATGTCAAAAGTTTTAGTTTTCGAGGGTAATAGCTACGTATGTTGAAAAAATGAAGATATTAGACTATTTTATGATTGCAAATGGTAAAGAATGTGATTAAAGGCTCTTTTCCTATGTCAAAAGTTTTAGTTTTCGAGGGTAATAGCTACGTATGTTGAAAAAATGAAGATATTAGACTATTTTATGATTGCACATGGTAAAGAATGTGATTAAAGGCTCTTTTCCTATGTCAAAAGTTTTAGTTTTCGAGGGTAATAGCTACGTATGTTGAAAAAATGAAGATATTAGACTATTTTATGATTGCAAATGGTAAAGAATGTGATTAAAGGCTCTTTTCCTATGTCAAAAGTTTTAGTTTTCGAGGGTAATAGCTACGTATGTTGAAAAAATGAAGATATTAGACTATTTTATGATTGCAAATGGTAAAGAATGTGATTAAAGGCTCTTTTCCTATGTCAAAAGTTTTAGTTTTCGAGGGTAATAGCTACGTATGTTGAAAAAATGAAGATATTAGACTATTTTATGATTGCAAATGGTAAAGAATGTGATTAAAGGCTCTTTTCCTATGTCAAAATTTTAGTTTTCGAGGGTAATAGCTACGTATGTTGAAAAAATGAAGATATTAGACTATTTTATGATTGCAAATGGTAAAGAATGTGATTAAAGGCTCTTTTCCTATGTCAAAAGTTTTAGTTTTCGAGGGTAATAGCTACGTATGTTGAAAAAATGAAGATATTAGGCTCAAGAATGATTAAAGGCTCTTTTCCTATGTCAAAAGTTTTAGTTTTCGAGAGTAATAGCTACGTATGTTGGATGAATAGCTACGTATGTTGAAAAAATGAAGATATTAGACTATTTTATGATTGCAAATGGTAAAGAGTGATTAAAGGCTCTTTTCCTATGTCAAAAGTTTTAGTTTTCGAGGGTAATAGCTACGTATGTTGAAAAAATGAAGATATTAGACTATTTTATGATTGCAATGGTAAAGAATGTGATTAAAGGCTCTTTTCCTATGTCAAAAGTTTTAGTTTTCGAGGGTAATAGCTACGTATGTTGAAAAAATGAAGATATTAGACTATTTTATGATTGCACATGGTAAAGAATGTGATTAAAGGCTCTTTTCCTATGTCAAAAGTTTTAGTTTTCGAGGGTAATAGCTACGTATGTTGAAAAAATGAAGATATTAGACTATTTTATGATTGCAAATGGTAAAGAATGTGATTAAAGGCTCTTTTCCTATGTCAAAAGTTTTAGTTTTCGAGGGTAATAGCTACGTATGTTGAAAAAATGAAGATATTAGACTATTTTATGATTGCAAATGGTAAAGAATGTGATTAAAGGCTCTTTTCCTATGTCAAAAGTTTTAGTTTTCGAGGGTAATAGCTACGTGTGTTGAAAAAATGAAGATATTAGACTATTTTATGATTGCAAATGGTAAAGAATGTGATTAAAGGCTCTTTTCCTATGTCAAAATTTTAGTTTTCGAGGGTAATAGCTACGTATGTTGAAAAAATGAAGATATTAGACTATTTTATGATTGCAAATGGTAAAGAATGTGATTAAAGGCTCTTTTCCTATGTCAAAAGTTTTAGTTTTCGAGGGTAATAGCTACGTATGTTGAAAAAATGAAGATATTAGACTATTTTATGATTGCAAATGGTAAAGAATGTGATTAAAGGCTCTTTTCCTATGTCAAAAGTTTTAGTTTTCGAGGGTAATAGCTACGTATGTTGAAAAAATGAAGATATTAGACTATTTTATGATTGCAAATGGTAAAGAATGTGATTAAAGGCTCTTTTCCTATTTCAAAAGTTTTAGTTTTCGAGGGTAATAGCTACGTATGTTGAAAAAATGAAGATATTAGACTATTTTATGATTGCAAATGGTAAAGAATGTGATTAAAGGCTCTTTTCCTATGTCAAAAGTTTTAGTTTTCGAGGGTAATAGCTACGTATGTTGAAAAAATGAAGATATTAGACTATTTTATGATTGCAATGGTAAAGAATGTGATTAAAGGCTCTTTTCCTATGTCAAAAGTTTTAGTTTTCGAGGGTAATAGCTACGTATGTTGAAAAAATGAAGATATTAGACTATTTTATGATTGCAAATGGTAAAGAATGTGATTAAAGGCTCTTTTCCTATGTCAAAAGTTTTAGTTTTCGAGGGTAATAGCTACGTATGTTGAAAAAATGAAGATATTAGACTATTTTATGATTGCAAATGGTAAAGAATGTGATTAAAGGCTCTTTTCCTATGTCAAAAGTTTTAGTTTTCGAGGGTAATAGCTACGTATGTTGAAAAAATGAAGATATTAGACTATTTTATGATTGCAAATGGTAAAGAATGTGATTAAAGGCTCTTTTCCTATGTCAAAAGTTTTAGTTTTCGAGGGTAATAGCTACGTATGTTGAAAAAATGAAGATATTAGACTATTTTATGATTGCAAATGGTAAAGAATGTGATTAAAGGCTCTTTTCCTATGTCAAAAGTTTTAGTTTTCGAGGGTAATAGCTACGTATGTTGAAAAAATGAAGATATTAGACTATTTTATGATTGCAAATGGTAAAGAATGTGATTAAAGGCTCTTTTCCTATGTCAAAAGTTTTAGTTTTCGAGGGTAATAGCTACGTATGTTGAAAAAATGAAGATATTAGACTATTTTATGATTGCAAATGGTAAAGAATGTGATTAAAGGCTCTTTTCCTATGTCAAAAGTTTTAGTTTTCGAGGGTAATAGCTACGTATGTTGAAAAAATGAAGATATTAGACTATTTTATGATTGCAAATGGTAAAGAATGTGATTAAAGGCTCTTTTCCTATGTCAAAAGTTTTAGTTTTCGAGGGTAATAGCTACGTATGTTGAAAAAATGAAGATATTAGGCTCAAGAATGATTAAAAGCTCTTTTCCTATGTCAAAAGTTTTAGTTTTCGAGAGTAATAGCTACGTATGTTGGAAAAATGAAGATATTAATAGCTACGTATGTTGAAAAAATGAAGATATTAGACTATTTTATGATTGCAAATGGTAAAGAGTGATTAAAGGCTCTTTTCCTATGTCAAAAGTTTTAGTTTTCGAGGGTAATAGCTACGTATGTTGAAAAAATGAAGATATTAGACTATTTTATGATTGCAAATGGTAAAGAATGTGATTAAAGGCTCTTTTCCTATGTCAAAAGTTTTAGTTTTCGAGGGTAATAGCTACGTATGTTGAAAAAATGAAGATATTAGACTATTTTATGATTGCACATGGTAAAGAATGTGATTAAAGGCTCTTTTCCTATGTCAAAAGTTTTAGTTTTCGAGGGTAATAGCTACGTATGTTGAAAAAATGAAGATATTAGACTATTTTATGATTGCAAATGGTAAAGAATGTGATTAAAGGCTCTTTTCCTATGTCAAAAGTTTTAGTTTTCGAGGGTAATAGCTACGTATGTTGAAAAAATGAAGATATTAGACTATTTTATGATTGCAAATGGTAAAGAATGTGATTAAAGGCTCTTTTCCTATGTCAAAAGTTTTAGTTTTCGAGGGTAATAGCTACGTATGTTGAAAAAATGAAGATATTAGACTATTTTATGATTGCAAATGGTAAAGAATGTGATTAAAGGCTCTTTTCCTATGTCAAAAGTTTTAGTTTTCGAGGGTAATAGCTACGTATGTTGAAAAAATGAAGATATTAGACTATTTTATGATTGCAAATGGTAAAGAATGTGATTAAAGGCTCTTTTCCTATGTCAAAAGTTTTAGTTTTCGAGGGTAATAGCTACGTATGTTGAAAAAATGAAGATATTAGACTATTTTATGATTGCAAATGGTAAAGAATGTGATTAAAGGCTCTTTTCCTATGTCAAAAGTTTTAGTTTTCGAGGGTAATAGCTACGTATGTTGAAAAAATGAAGATATTAGACTATTTTATGATTGCAAATGGTAAAGAATGTGATTAAAGGCTCTTTTCCTATGTCAAAAGTTTTAGTTTTCGAGGGTAATAGCTACGTATGTTGAAAAAATGAAGATATTAGACTATTTTATGATTGCAAATGGTAAAGAATGTGATTAAAGGCTCTTTTCCTATGTCAAAAGTTTTAGTTTTCGAGGGTAATAGCTACGTATGTTGAAAAAATGAAGATATTAGACTATTTTATGATTGCAAATGGTAAAGAATGTGATTAAAGGCTCTTTTCCTATGTCAAAAGTTTTAGTTTTCGAGGGTAATAGCTACGTATGTTGAAAAAATGAAGATATTAGACTATTTTATGATTGCAAATGGTAAAGAATGTGATTAAAGGCTCTTTTCCTATGTCAAAAGTTTTAGTTTTCGAGGGTAATAGCTACGTATGTTGAAAAAATGAAGATATTAGACTATTTTATGATTGCAAATGGTAAAGAATGTGATTAAAGGCTCTTTTCCTATGTCAAAAGTTTTAGTTTTCGAGGGTAATAGCTACGTATGTTGAAAAAATGAAGATATTAGACTATTTTATGATTGCAAATGGTAAAGAATGTGATTAAAGGCTCTTTTCCTATGTCAAAAGTTTTAGTTTTCGAGGGTAATAGCTACGTATGTTGAAAAAATGAAGATATTAGACTATTTTATGATTGCAAATGGTAAAGAATGTGATTAAAGGCTCTTTTCCTATGTCAAAAGTTTTAGTTTTCGAGGGTAATAGCTACGTATGTTGAAAAAATGAAGATATTAGACTATTTTATGATTGCAAATGGTAAAGAATGTGATTAAAGGCTCTTTTCCTATGTCAAAAGTTTTAGTTTTCGAGGGTAATAGCTACGTATGTTGAAAAAATGAAGATATTAGACTATTTTATGATTGCAAATGGTAAAGAATGTGATTAAAGGCTCTTTTCCTATGTCAAAAGTTTTAGTTTTCGAGGGTAATAGCTACGTATGTTGAAAAAATGAAGATATTAGACTATTTTATGATTGCAAATGGTAAAGAATGTGATTAAAGGCTCTTTTCCTATGTCAAAAGTTTTAGTTTTCGAGGGTAATAGCTACGTATGTTGAAAAAATGAAGATATTAGACTATTTTATGATTGCAAATGGTAAAGAATGTGATTAAAGGCTCTTTTCCTATGTCAAAAGTTTTAGTTTTCGAGGGTAATAGCTACGTATGTTGAAAAAATGAAGATATTAGACTATTTTATGATTGCAAATGGTAAAGAATGTGATTAAAGGCTCTTTTCCTATGTCAAAAGTTTTAGTTTTCGAGGGTAATAGCTACGTATGTTGAAAAAATGAAGATATTAGACTATTTTATGATTGCAAATGGTAAAGAATGTGATTAAAGGCTCTTTTCCTATGTCAAAAGTTTTAGTTTTCGAGGGTAATAGCTACGTATGTTGAAAAAATGAAGATATTAGACTATTTTATGATTGCAAATGGTAAAGAATGTGATTAAAGGCTCTTTTCCTATGTCAAAAGTTTTAGTTTTCGAGGGTAATAGCTACGTATGTTGAAAAAATGAAGATATTAGACTATTTTATGATTGCAAATGGTAAAGAATGTGATTAAAGGCTCTTTTCCTATGTCAAAAGTTTTAGTTTTCGAGGGTAATAGCTACGTATGTTGAAAAAATGAAGATATTAGACTATTTTATGATTGCAAATGGTAAAGAATGTGATTAAAGGCTCTTTTCCTATGTCAAAAGTTTTAGTTTTCGAGGGTAATAGCTACGTATGTTGAAAAAATGAAGATATTAGACTATTTTATGATTGCAAATGGTAAAGAATGTGATTAAAGGCTCTTTTCCTATGTCAAAAGTATTAGTTTTCGAGGGCTACGTATAGCTACGTATGTTGAAAAAATGAAGATATTAGACTATTTTATGATTGCAAATGGTAAAGAATGTGATTAAAGGCTCTTTTCCTATGTCAAAAGTTTTAGTTTTCGAGGGTAATAGCTACGTATGTTGAAAAAATGAAGATATTAGACTATTTTATGATTGCAAATGGTAAAGAATGTGATTAAAGGCTCTTTTCCTATGTCAAAAGTTTTAGTTTTCGAGGGTAATAGCTACGTATGTTGAAAAAATGAAGATATTAGACTATTTTATGATTGCAAATGGTAAAGAATGTGATTAAAGGCTCTTTTCCTATGTCAAAAGTTTTAGTTTTCGAGGGTAATAGCTACGTATGTTGAAAAAATGAAGATATTAGACTATTTTATGATTGCAAATGGTAAAGAATGTGATTAAAGGCTCTTTTCCTATGTCAAAAGTTTTAGTTTTCGAGGGTAATAGCTACGTATGTTGAAAAAATGAAGATATTAGACTATTTTATGATTGCAAATGGTAAAGAATGTGATTAAAGGCTCTTTTCCTATGTCAAAAGTTTTAGTTTTCGAGGGTAATAGCTACGTATGTTGAAAAAATGAAGATATTAGACTATTTTATGATTGCAAATGGTAAAGAATGTGATTAAAGGCTCTTTTCCTATGTCAAAAGTTTTAGTTTTCGAGGGTAATAGCTACGTATGTTGAAAAAATGAAGATATTAGACTATTTTATGATTGCAAATGGTAAAGAATGTGATTAAAGGCTCTTTTCCTATGTCAAAAGTTTTAGTTTTCGAGGGTAATAGCTACGTATGTTGAAAAAATGAAGATATTAGACTATTTTATGATTGCAAATGGTAAAGAATGTGATTAAAGGCTCTTTTCCTATGTCAAAAGTTTTAGTTTTCGAGGGTAATAGCTACGTATGTTGAAAAAATGAAGATATTAGACTATTTTATGATTGCAAATGGTAAAGAATGTGATTAAAGGCTCTTTTCCTATGTCAAAAGTTTTAGTTTTCGAGGGTAATAGCTACGTATGTTGAAAAAATGAAGATATTAGACTATTTTATGATTGCAAATGGTAAAGAATGTGATTAAAGGCTCTTTTCCTATGTCAAAAGTTTTAGTTTTCGAGGGTAATAGCTACGTATGTTGAAAAAATGAAGATATTAGACTATTTTATGATTGCAAATGGTAAAGAATGTGATTAAAGGCTCTTTTCCTATGTCAAAAGTTTTAGTTTTCGAGGGTAATAGCTACGTATGTTGAAAAAATGAAGATATTAGACTATTTTATGATTGCAAATGGTAAAGAATGTGATTAAAGGCTCTTTTCCTATGTCAAAAGTTTTAGTTTTCGAGGGTAATAGCTACGTATGTTGAAAAAATGAAGATATTAGACTATTTTATGATTGCAAATGGTAAAGAATGTGATTAAAGGCTCTTTTCCTATGTCAAAAGTTTTAGTTTTCGAGGGTAATAGCTACGTATGTTGAAAAAATGAAGATATTAGACTATTTTATGATTGCAAATGGTAAAGAATGTGATTAAAGGCTCTTTTCCTATGTCAAAAGTTTTAGTTTTCGAGGGTAATAGCTACGTATGTTGAAAAAATGAAGATATTAGACTATTTTATGATTGCAAATGGTAAAGAATGTGATTAAAGGCTCTTTTCCTATGTCAAAAGTTTTAGTTTTCGAGGGTAATAGCTACGTATGTTGAAAAAATGAAGATATTAGACTATTTTATGATTGCAAATGGTAAAGAATGTGATTAAAGGCTCTTTTCCTATGTCAAAAGTTTTAGTTTTCGAGGGTAATAGCTACGTATGTTGAAAAAATGAAGATATTAGACTATTTTATGATTGCAAATGGTAAAGAATGTGATTAAAGGCTCTTTTCCTATGTCAAAAGTTTTAGTTTTCGAGGGTAATAGCTACGTATGTTGAAAAAATGAAGATATTAGACTATTTTATGATTGCAAATGGTAAAGAATGTGATTAAAGGCTCTTTTCCTATGTCAAAAGTTTTAGTTTTCGAGGGTAATAGCTACGTATGTTGAAAAAATGAAGATATTAGACTATTTTATGATTGCAAATGGTAAAGAATGTGATTAAAGGCTCTTTTCCTATGTCAAAAGTTTTAGTTTTCGAGGGTAATAGCTACGTATGTTGAAAAAATGAAGATATTAGACTATTTTATGATTGCAAATGGTAAAGAATGTGATTAAAGGCTCTTTTCCTATGTCAAAAGTTTTAGTTTTCGAGGGTAATAGCTACGTATGTTGAAAAAATGAAGATATTAGACTATTTTATGATTGCAAATGGTAAAGAATGTGATTAAAGGCTCTTTTCCTATGTCAAAAGTTTTAGTTTTCGAGGGTAATAGCTACGTATGTTGAAAAAATGAAGATATTAGACTATTTTATGATTGCAAATGGTAAAGAATGTGATTAAAGGCTCTTTTCCTATGTCAAAAGTTTTAGTTTTCGAGGGTAATAGCTACGTATGTTGAAAAAATGAAGATATTAGACTATTTTATGATTGCAAATGGTAAAGAATGTGATTAAAGGCTCTTTTCCTATGTCAAAAGTTTTAGTTTTCGAGGGTAATAGCTACGTATGTTGAAAAAATGAAGATATTAGACTATTTTATGATTGCAAATGGTAAAGAATGTGATTAAAGGCTCTTTTCCTATGTCAAAAGTTTTAGTTTTCGAGGGTAATAGCTACGTATGTTGAAAAAATGAAGATATTAGACTATTTTATGATTGCAAATGGTAAAGAATGTGATTAAAGGCTCTTTTCCTATGTCAAAAGTTTTAGTTTTCGAGGGTAATAGCTACGTATGTTGAAAAAATGAAGATATTAGACTATTTTATGATTGCAAATGGTAAAGAATGTGATTAAAGGCTCTTTTCCTATGTCAAAAGTTTTAGTTTTCGAGGGTAATAGCTACGTATGTTGAAAAAATGAAGATATTAGACTATTTTATGATTGCACATGGTAAAAAATGTGATTAAAGGCTCTTTTCCTATGTCAAAAGTTTTAGTTTTCGAGGGTAATAGCTACGTATGATTGTTTTAGTTTTAGTTTTCGAGGGTAATAGCTACGTATGTTGAAAAAATGAAGATATTAGACTATTTTATGATTGCAAATGGTAAAGAATGTGATTAAAGGCTCTTTTCCTATGTCAAAAGTTTTAGTTTTCGAGGGTAATAGCTACGTATGTTGAAAAAATGAAGATATTAGACTATTTTATGATTGCAAATGGTAAAGAATGTGATTAAAGGCTCTTTTCCTATGTCAAAAGTTTTAGTTTTCGAGGGTAATAGCTACGTATGTTGAAAAAATGAAGATATTAGACTATTTTATGATTGCAAATGGTAAAGAATGTGATTAAAGGCTCTTTTCCTATGTCAAAAGTTTTAGTTTTCGAGGGTAATAGCTACGTATGTTGAAAAAATGAAGATATTAGACTATTTTATGATTGCAAATGGTAAAGAATGTGATTAAAGGCTCTTTTCCTATGTCAAAAGTTTTAGTTTTCGAGGGTAATAGCTACGTATGTTGAAAAAATGAAGATATTAGACTATTTTATGATTGCAAATGGTAAAGAATGTGATTAAAGGCTCTTTTCCTATGTCAAAAGTTTTAGTTTTCGAGGGTAATAGCTACGTATGTTGAAAAAATGAAGATATTAGACTATTTTATGATTGCAAATGGTAAAGAATGTGATTAAAGGCTCTTTTCCTATGTCAAAAGTTTTAGTTTTCGAGGGTAATAG
>NW_027066011.1:0-19942 GCF_032884065.1 Artemia franciscana
TTATTTTTATATATATAGATAGGTTTTTGAAGATACCAGTTTTTTACTCTTTAAGAAATTCAATCTCTTTTAATACTGTTGTCTTTTCAAAGATATTTGATTATTCAAGCAAGCCGATTAACAGACAAAGTGTAACAGACATAACAGACAGACAGCTTATTTATATATATAGGTAGATTTTTGAAGTTACCAGCTTGTTTTTATATATATATATATAGATATTATAAATATATATAGATATACTACATTATGAAAAGCTGAATCACCAATGCAACAGCACAAACACATAAAAAAAAGAGACAGAGGGAGAAAAGGAAGACTATTTTACTAAATTAGTGATTAATATAGACCAGCACTCGAATAAGGCCTTAACCCTACTCATCCATACAATCACATAGGTCAAACATTTTTTAGGTTTTTTTTTCTCTTTTGTTTTTAGTTTTTTACTTTTAATTAGTTTTTTAGCTTTTTTATTTTTTTTTTAGTTTATTTTCTTTTTAGTTTTTTTTGTAGTTTTTACCTCTTTTAGTTTTTTTTCTTCTTTTGTATTCAGATTCGAACCTGGAACCTCTTGAACCTAGAACCTGGAACATACCGCGTTACCAACTCAGCTACATCGGCTTGAATACTTTTGTTTTTCAATTGGTATATGATGAATTTTATAATTCAGACGTCATATGCGGACAGACAGACAGACAGACATAACCCACAAACAACTTATTTATATATATATATATATATATATATATATATATATATATATATATATATATATATATATATATATATATATATATATATATATATATATATATATATATATATATATATATATATATATATATATATATATATATATATATATATACTAGCTGTTTGGGTGGCGCTTCGCGCCACCCCAACACCTAGTTGGTGGGGCGCCCCCCCAAGCCCCCCCACGCGCGTAAGTCGTTACGCGCCATATTAGTTACGCGCCTTTGTAGTTGTGTCTTTGTGTCCCACCTGTGAATAGATATATATATATATATATATATATATATATATATGTTTTTAACTACGTAAAACGTGCGAACATACAACATTCTTCGCTGTCCCATTGTCTATGCATATAAATAGATTGTCAGGTTTACTGAATCTTGAACATGCAACATATAATTGTCCATGGGAAAAACAATGCGTATTCAGATCTATATATATATTTATATATATATATATATATATATATATATATATATATATATATATATATATATATATATATATATAGATCTGAATATATATATATATATGTGTGTGTGTCCCGGTGTCTCAGTCGTCATTTGTGTCCCGGTGTCCCGGTCTGTAATTTCTATTCGAACAATCCCTGTGTCACGGTCGTCATTTATATATCCCGCCTGTGCCCCCGGCGTCCCCGTTGTAGTTGGGTCCCTGTGTCCCGGTCGTCATTTATATTCCCTGTGTTCTGGTCGTGATTTGTGTCCGGGTGTCCCAGTCTTTAATTTCTCTTTGAGGTTCCCGGTCGTCATTTATATTCTTTGTGTCCCGGTCGTCATTTGTGTCCCGGTCTGTAATTTCTATTCGAACAATCCCTGTGTCCCGGTCGTCATTTATATATCCCGTCTGTGCCCCCGGAGTCCCCGTTGTAGTTGTGTCCCTGTGTCCCGGTCGTCATTTATATTCCCTGTGTCCTGGTCGTGATTTGTGTTGAGGTTCCTGGTCGTCATTTATATTCCCTGTGTCCCGGTCACCATTTGTGTCCCGATATGTAATTTCATCAATTGACAAACATGACGTCAGTCGTTTTCATTTATATTCCCTGTGTCCCGGTATATATTCAGATTCGAACCTGGAACCTCTCGAACCTAGAACCTGGAACATGCCGCGTTACCAACTCAGCTACATCGGCTTGAATACTTTTGTTTTTCAATTGGTATATGATGAATTTTATAATTCAGACGTCATATGCGGACAGACAGACAGACAGACATAACCCACAAACAACTTATTTTTATATATATATAGAAGCTATATACTATATATATATAATCAATAGATATAAAAATAAGTTGTATGTGTGTTATGTCGGTCTGTCTGTCTGTCTGCATATGACGTCTGTATTATTTCATCATATACCAATTCAAAGACGAATGTATTCAAGCCCGAAGTAGCTGAGTTGGTAACGCATTTTGTCCAGGTTCTAGGTCCGAGAGGTTGCTGGTTCGAACCTTGGCTAGGTAAAAACTACAAAAAAAAACTAAAAAGAAAAAAACTAAAAAAACTAATAAAAACTAAAAAAGGTAAACACTACAAAAAAAACTAAAAAGAAAATAATATTCGATTAGCAATCATCATCAACAAAGCTCAAGGGCAATCATTAGAATCATAAGGTATAACTAAAAAACAAAAAAAGGTAAAAAACTAAAAACTATAAAAAAGACCAATTCAAAAACGAATGTATATACAGACCGGGACACCGGGACTAAATGACGACCGGGACACTCAAAGAGAAATTACAGACTGGGACACCGGGACACAAGTGAAGACTGGGACCCACGGAATATAAATGACGACCGGGACACAGGGACACAACGACAACTGGGACGAGGGGGGCACAGGGGATATGTGAATGACGACAGTGACACAGGGAATGTTTGATTAGCGATCACCATCAACAAAGCTCAAGGGCAATCATTAGAATCATGAGGTATAGATCTGAATACGGATTGTTTTTCCCATGGACAATTATATGTTGCATGTTCAAGAGTCGGTAAACCTGACAATCTATTTATATGCACAGACAATAGGACAGCGAAGACAATGGGACAATCTATTTATATATTCGTCATTTATACTCCCTGTGTCCCGGTGCTTTGTTGATTGCTAATCGAACATTCCTTTTGTCCTGGTCTCTTTCTCTTTGAGTGTCGTCATTTATTTTTTTCTTTTTTAGTTCTTTTAGTTTTTACCTTTTTTAGTTTTTTTAGTTTTTTAGATGAAAATTTTTTTTAGTTTTTTCCTTTTTTTCTTTTTAGTTTTTTATTGGTTTTTACCTTTATTTTAGCTTATTTTTCAGTTTTTTCCTTTTTTTAGTTTTTTTTAGTTTTTAGTTTTTTTAGTTTTTTACCTTTTTTTAGTTTTTTTAGTTTTTTTAGTTTTTTAGCTTTTTTATTTTTTTTATTAGTTTTTAGTTTTTTTTTGTAGTTTTTGCCTTTTTTTTAGTTTTTTAGCTTTTTTATTAGTTTTTAGTTTTTTTTGTAGTTTTTGCCTTTTTTAGTTTTTTTAGTTTTTTAGCTTTTTTATTTTTTTTTATTAGTTTTTAGTTTTTTTTGTAGTTTTTGCCTTTTTTTAGTTTTTTCAGTTTTGACGTCACCTGATCCAGTTTTTTCAGGTGACGTCACCTGATCCACGATCCACAGATCCAAAGACAACTTATTTTTATATATATAGATAGTTTTTTTTTACTTATGTCCTGGTCGTCATTTATACTCCCTGTGTCCCGGTGCTTTGTTGATTGCTAATCGAACATTCCTTTTGTCCTGGTCGCTTTCTCTTTGAGTGTCGCCATTTATTTTTTTCTTTTTTAGTTCTTTTAGTTTTTACCTTTTTTAGTTTTTTTTAGTTTTTTAGATGAAATTTTTTTTTAGTTTTTTCCTTTTTTTCTTTTTAGTTTTTTATTGGTTTTTACCTTTATTTTAGCTTATTTTTCAGTTTTTTCCTTTTTTTTAGTTTTTTTTTATTTTTTATTTTTTTTATGTTTTTTACCTTTTTTTAGTTTTTTAAGTTTTTTTAGTTTTTTAGCTTTTTTACTTTTTTATTAGTTTTTAGTTTTTTTTTTGTAGTTTTTGCCTTTTTTTAGTTTTTTCAGAGTTTTTTTTAGTTTTTTATTGGTTTTTACCTTTATTTTAGCTTATTTTTCAGTTTTTTCCTTTTTTTTTAGTTTTTTTTAGTTTTTAGTTTTTTTAGTTTTTTACCTTTTTTTAGTTTTTTTAGTTTTTTTAGTTTTTTAGCTTTTTTATTTTTTTTTATTAGTTTTTAGTTTTTTTGTAGTTTTTGCCTTTTTTTAGTTTTTTTAGTTTTTTAGCTTTTTTATTAGTTTTTAGTTTTTTTTGTAGTTTTTGCCTTTTTTTAGTTTTTTTAGTTTTTAGCTTTTTTATTTTTTTTATTAGTTTTTAGTTTTTTTTGTAGTTTTTGCCTTTTTTTTGTTTTTTCAGTTTTGACGTCACCTGATCCAGTTTTTTCAGGTGACGTCACCTGATCCATCCACAGATCCACACAAAGACAACTTATTTTTATATATATAGAAAATATAATCTGGCGTAACGGACAGACAACTTATTTTTATATATATAGATATATATATATATCTATCTATATAAAAATAAGTTGTCTGTCTGTCTGTGGATGGATCAGGTGACGTCACCTGAAAAAACTGGATCAGGTGACGTCAAAACTGAAAAAACTAAAAAAAGGCAAAAACTACAAAAAAAACTAAAAACTAATAAAAAAAATAAAAAAGCTAAAAAACTAAAAAAACTAAAAAAAGGCAAAAACTACAAAAAAAACTAAAAACTAATAAAAAAGCTAAAAAACTAAAAAAACTAAAAAAAGGCAAAAACTACAAAAAAAAACTAAAAACTAATAAAAAAAATAAAAAAGCTAAAAAACTAAAAAAACTAAAAAAACTAAAAAAAGGTAAAAAACTAAAAAAACTAAAAACTAAAAAAACTAAAAAAAAAGGAAAAAACTGAAAAATAAGCTAAAATAAAGGTAAAAACCAATAAAAAACTAAAAAAAACTGAAAAAACTAAAAAAAGGCAAAAACTACAAAAAAAACTAAAAACTAATAAAAAAAGTAAAAAAGCTAAAAAACTAAAAAAACTAAAAAAACTAAAAAAAGGTAAAAAACCAAAAAAAATAAAAAATAAAAAAAAACTAAAAAAAAGGAAAAAACTGAAAAATAAGCTAAAATAAAGGTAAAAACCAATAAAAAACTAAAAAGAAAAAAAGGAAAAAACTAAAAAAAATTTTCATCTAAAAAACTAAAAAAAACTAAAAAAGGTAAAAACTAAAAGAACTAAAAAAGAAAAAATAAATGACGAAACTCAAAGAGAAAGCGACCAGGACAAAAGGAATGTTCGATTAGCAATCAACAAAGCACCGGGACACAGGGAGTATAAATGACGACCAGGACATAAGTAAAAAAAAAAACAATCTATATATATAAAAATAAGTTGTCTGTGGATCTGTGGATCGTGGATCAGGTGACGTCACCTGAAAAAACTGGATCAGGTGACGTCAAAACTGAAAAAACTAAAAAAAGGCAAAAACTACAAAAAAAGCTAAAAACTAATAAAAAAAATAAAAAAGCTAAAAAACTAAAAAAACTAAAAAAAGGCAAAAACTACAAAAAAACTAAAAACTAATAAAAAAGCTAAAAAACTAAAAAAACTAAAAAAAGGCAAAAACTACAAAAAAAACTAAAAACTAATAAAAAAAATAAAAAAGCTAAAAAACTAAAAAAACTAAAAAAACTAAAAAAAGGTAAAAAACTAAAAAAACTAAAAACTAAAAAAAACTAAAAAAAAGGAAAAAACTGAAAAATAAGCTAAAATAAAGGTAAAAACCAATAAAAAACTAAAAAAAAAACTGAAAAAAACTAAAAAAAGGCAAAAAACTACAAAAAAACTAAAAACTAATAAAAAAGTAAAAAAGCTAAAAAACTAAAAAAACTAAAAAAACTAAAAAAAACTAAAAAAAGGTAAAAAACTAAAAAAAATAAAAAATAAAAAAAAACTAAAAAAAAAGGAAAAAACTGAAAAATAAGCTAACATAAAGGTAAAAACCAATTAAAAACTAAAAAGAAAAAAAGGAAAAAACTAAAAAAAAATTTCATCTAAAAAACTACGGGACACAGGGAATATAAATGACGACCGGGACACAGGGACACAACTACAACGGGGACACCGGGGGAAACAGGGGGATATAAATGACGACCGGGACAAAAAAACTAAAAAGAAAAAAAAACTAAAAACTAATAAAAAAACTAAAAAATCTAAAAATCTAAATAAGCTAAAAAAGAAAAAAAAAGGAAAAAAATAAAGGAGAAAAACAAAACTAAAAAACGAATGTATATACAGACCGGGACACCGGGATACAAATGACGACCGGGACACAGGGAATATAAATGACGACCGGGACACAGGGACACAACTACAACGGGGACACCGGGGGAAACAGGGGGATGTAAATGACGACCGGGACACCGGGACAGGGAATGGTCGATTAGCAATCACCATCAACAAAGCTCAAGGGCAATCATTAGAATCATGAGGTATAGATCTGAATACAGATTGTTTTCCCATGGACCATTATGGGATAATGGGATATCTATCTATATTCACAGGTGGGACATAGGGACACAACTACAATGGCGCGTAACTATTATGGCGCGTAACGACTTACGCGCGCGGGGGGGCTTGGGGGGGGGCGCGAAGCGCCCCCACCAACTAGGTGTTGGGGTGGCGCGAAGCGCCACCCCAACAGCTAGTATATATATATATATATATATATATATATATATATACAAATAAAGTTATTTGTTTGTCTGTTGACCGACGTCATGTTTGTCGACTGACGTCATTATAAGGATTGAGCATTATGTCGTCATGAAGTTGTTTGTCAACTGACGTCATGCTTGTCAACTGATGAAATTACAGACTGGGACACGGGGACACAAATGACGACCGGGACACCGGGACACAGGGAATATAAATGACGACATGGACACTCAAAGAGAAATTACAGACTGGGACACCGGGACACAAATAACGACCGGAACATAGAGAATATAAATGACGACCGGGAAACAGGCAAACAACTACAACGGGGACGCCAGGGGAACAGAGGGATATATAAATGACGACCGGGACACAGGGAATGTTCGAAGAGAAATTACAGACCGGAAAACCGGGACACAAATGATGACCGGGACTTCGGGACACAGGGAATATAAATGACGACCGGGACACTCAAAGAGAAATTACAGACTGGGACACGGGACTCAAATAACGACCGGGATACAGGAAATATAAATTACGACCGGGAAACAGGGACACAACTACAACGGGGACGCCGGGGGCACAGGGGGGTATATATAAATGACGACTGAGACATAGGGAATGTTCGAAGAGACATGACAGACCGGGACACCGGGACACAGGGAATATAAATGACGACAGGGACACTCAAAGAGAAATTACAGACTGGGACACCGGGACACAAGTGACGACCGGGACAAAGGGAATATAAATGACGACCAGGACACAGGGACAGAACTACTATGGGGACGCCGGGGGGCACAGGGCAATATATAAATGACGACGGGTAACACAGGGAATGTTCGTATAGCAATCACCATCAACAAACCTCAAGGGCAATCATTAGAATAATGAGGTATAGATCTGAATACGGATTGTTTTTCCCAGGGACAATTATATGTTGCAGGTTCAAGAGTCGGTAAACCTGACAATCTATTTATATGCACAGACTATGGGACAGCGAAGAATGTTGTATATTCGCAAGTTTTACGTAATTAAAACATATATATATATATATATATATATATATATATATATATATATATATATATATATATATATATATATATATATATATATATATATATATATATATATATATATATATATATATATATATATATATATATATATATATATATATATATATATATATATATATATATACTAGCTGTTATATATATATATACTATATATATATACTAGGTGGATTTTCATCTAACTGCGCGGTTTTGCGTTCTTTAGCCGCAAGTCTGTTTTCTTGCTGTTCTTGTGATTCCTCGGCACGCTTTCTTTTCTTACTTTCTCTATCAGCTGCAAGCCTGTTTTCTTGCTGTTCTTGTGATTCCTCGGCACACTTTCTTTTCTTACTTTATCTATCAGCAGCAAGTTTTTTAGCATAGACTCTTTGAGCAGCTTCCTAGGCTGTTGCCATTGTAGGTTCTTCAGTCATTTTACAATTAAACATTTTTCCGTGAACGCATGTCTTAAATACCATTAATGACGTCACTGTCATAGCAAAAATGACGACAACTAACTTCATGACGTCAGTCGACACAGAAACATGACGTCACCTGACAGACAGACACACAGACAGACAACTTATTTTTATATATGTTAGTCGACTGACGTCATTATAAGGATTGAGCATTATGTCGCCATTACGTTGTTTGTCAACTGACGTCATTCTTGTCACCTGATGAAATTACAGACTGGGAACCGGGGACACAAATGACGACCGGGACACCGGGACATAGGGAATATAAATGACGACCGGGACACTCAAAGAGAAATTACAGACTGGGACACCGGGACACAAATAACGACCGGAACATAGAGAATATAAATGACGACCGGGAAACAGGCAAACAACTACAACGGGGACGCCAGGGGAACAGAGGGATATATAAATGACGACCGAGACACAGGAAATGTTCGAAGAGAAATTACAGACCGGGAAACCGGGACACAAATGATGACCGGGACTTCGGGACCCAGGGAATATAAATGACGACCGGGACACTCAAAGAGAAATTACAGACTGGGAAACCGGGACACAAAAAACGACCGGGATACAGGAAATATAAATTACGACCGGGACACAGGGACGCAACTACAACGGGGACGCCGGCGGCACAGGGGGGATATATAAATGACGACTGAGACACAGGGAATGTTCGAAGAGACATGACAGACCGGGACACCGGGACACAGGGAATATAAATGACGACAGGGACACTCAAAGAGAAACTACAGACTGGGACACCGGGACACAAGTGACGACCGGGACAAAGGGAATATAAATGACGACCGGGACACAGGGACAGAACTACTATGGGGACGCCGGGGGGCACAGGGCAATATATAAATGACGACGGGTAACACAGGGAATGTTCGATTAGCAATCACCATCAACAAACCTCAAGGGCAATCATTAGAATAATGAGGTATAGATCTGAATACGGATTGTTTTTCCCAGGGACAATTATATGTTGCAGGTTCAAGAGTCGGTAAACATGACAATCTATTTATATGCACAGACTATGGGACAGCGAAGAATGTTGTATATTCGCAAGTTTTACGTAGTTAAAACATATATATATATATATATATATATATATATATATATATATATATATATATATATATATATCTATATATATAAAAATAAGTTGTCTGTGGATGGATGGATGTGTCAGGTGACGTCACCTGAAAAAACTGGATTAGGTGACGTCAAAACTGAAAAAACTAAAAAAAAGGCAAAAACTACAGAAAAAACTAAAAACTAATAAAAAAAATAAAAAAGCTAAAAAACTAAAAAAACTATAAAGGTAAAAACCAATAAAAAACTAAAAAAAAAACGGAAAAAACTAAAAAAAGGCAAAAACTACAAAAAAAAAACTAAAAACTAATAAAAAAAGTAAAAAAGCTAAAAAACTAAAAAAACTAAAAAAAGGTAAAAAACTAAAAAAAATAAAAAATAAAAAAAAAACTAAAAAAAAGGAAAAAACTGAAAAATAAGCTAAAATAAAGGTAAAAACCAATAAAAAACTAAAAAAAAAGGAAAAAACTAATAAATGACGACACTCAAAGAGAAAGCGACCAGGACAAAAGGAATGTTCGATTAGCAATCAACAAAGCACCGGGACACAGGGAGTATAAATGACGACCAGGACATAAGTAAAAAAAAAAACTATCTATATATATAAAAATAAGTTGTCTGTGGATCTGTGGATCGTGGATCAGGTGACGTCACCTGAAAAAAACTGGATCAGGTGACGTCAAAACTGAAAAAACTAAAAAAAGGCAAAAACTACAAAAAAAACTAAAAACTAATAAAAAAAATAAAAAAGCTAAAAAACTAAAAAAACTAAAAAAAGGCAAAAACTACAAAAAAAACTAAAAACTAATAAAAAAGCTAAAAAACTAAAAAAACTAAAAAAAAAGGCAAAAACTACAAAAAAAATAAAAACTAATAAAAAAAATAAAAAAGCTAAAAAACTAAAAAAACTAAAAAAACTAAAAAAAGACAAAAAACTAAAAAAACTAAAAACTAAAAAAAAACTAAAAAAGGTAAAAACTAAAAGAACTAAAAAAGAAAAAAATAAATGACGACACTCAAAGAGAAAGCGACCAGGACAAAAGGAATGTTCGATTAGCAATCAACAAAGCACCGGGACACAGGGAGTATAAATGACGACCAGGACACAAGTAAAAAAAAAAAATTAACAAAACTAAAAAGAAGGTAAAAACTACAAAAAAACTAAAAAGAAAAAAAAACTAAAAACTAATAAAAAAACTAAAAAATCTAAAAATCTAAATAAACTAAAAAAGAAAAAAAAAGGAAAAAAATAAAGGAGAAAAACAAAACTAAAAAACGAATGTATATACAGACCGGTACACCGGGATACAAAAAAAAAGGAAAAAAATAAAGGAGAAAAACAAAACTAAAAAACGAATGTATATACAGACCGGGACACCGAGATACAAATGATGACCGGGACCCGGGACACAGGGAATATAAATGACGACCGGGACACAGGGACACAACTACAACGGGGACACCGGGGGAAACAGGGGGATGTAAATGACGACCGGGACACCGGGACAGGGAATGGTCGATTAGCAATCACCATCAACAAAGCTCAAGGGCAATCATTAGAATCATGAGGTATAGATCTGAATACAGATTGTTTTCCCATGGACCATTATATGTTGCATGTTCAAGAGTCGGTAAACCTGACAATCTATTTATATGCAAAGACAATGGGACAGCAAAGAATGTTGTATATTCGCAAGTTTTACGTAGTTAAAACCATAGATATATATATATCTATATTCACAGGTGGGACATAGGGACACAACTACAATGGCGCGTAACTATTATGGCGCGTAACGACTTACGCGCGCGGGGGGGCTTGGGGGGCGCGAAGCGCCCCCACCAACTAGGTGTTGGGGTGGCGCGAAGCGCCACCCCAACAGCTAGTATATATATATATATATATATACTAGCTGTTATATATATATATATATATATATATATATATATATATATATATATACTATATATATATATATACTAGGTGGATTTTCATCTAACTGCGCGGTTTTGCGTTCTTAGCCGCAAGCCTGTTTTCTTGTTGTTCTTGTGATTCCTCGGCACGCTTACTTTTCTTACTTTCTCTATCAGCTGCAAGCCTGTTTTCTTGCTGTTCTTGTGATTCCTCGGCACGCTTTCTTTTCTTACTTTCTCTATCAGCAGCAAGTTTTTTAGCATAGACTCTTTGAGCAGCTTCCTCGGCTGTTGCCATTGTAGGTTCTTCAGTCATTTATAATTAAAAATTTTTCCGTGAACGCATGCCTTAAATACCATTAATAACGTCACCGTCATAGCAAAAATGACGACAACTAACTTCATGACGTCAGTCGACACAGAAACATGACGTCACCTGACAGACAGACACACAGACAGACAACTTATTTTATATATATAGATATACTAGCTGTTGGAGTGGCGCTTCGCGCCACCCCAACACCTAGTTGGTGGGGCGCTTCGCGCCCCCCCCAAGCCCCCCCGCGCGCGTAAGTCTTACGCGCCATATTAGTTACGCGCCATTGTAGTTGTGTCCCTGTGTCCCACCTGTGAATAGAGATAGATATAAATATATGTTTTTAACTACGTAAAACATGCGAATATACAACATTCTTCGCTGTCCCATTGTCTGTGCATATAAATAGATTGTCAGGTTTACTGACTCTTGAACATGCAACATATAATTGTCCATGGGAAAACAATCCGTATTCAGATCTATAACTCATTATTCTAATGATGTGTCCCTGTGTCCCGGTCGTCATTATATTCCCTGTGTCCCGGTCGTCATTTGTGTCCCGGTGTCCCAGTTTGTAATTTCTCTTTGAGTGTCCCGGTCGTCATTTATATTCCCTGTGTCCCGGTGTCCCAGTCGTCATTTATATTCCCTGTGTCCCGGCGTCCCGGTCGTCATTTGCGTCCCGGTGTCCCGGTCTGTAATTTCTATTCAAACAATCCCTGTGTCCCGGTCGTCATTTATATATCCCGCCTGTGCCCCCGGCGTCCCCGTTGTAGTTGTGTCCCTGTGTCCCGGTCGTCATTTATATTCCCTGTGTCCCGGTCGTGATTTGTGTCCGGGTTTCCATGTCTTTAATTTCTCTTTGAGGTTTCCGGTCGTCACTTATATTCCCTCTGTCTCGGTCGTCATTTGTGTCCCGGTCTGTAATTTCTCTTTGAGTGTTTTTTCTTTTTAGTTTTTTTTTTTAGTTTTTTACCTTTTTTCTTTTTTCAGTTTTCTTTTTCTTCTTTATTTTTTAGCGTCACTATGAAGTACATATCGACGAACCTTTGTTTTTTTAACTTAAATCTGGTAGGCATTGATGACCTTATCCAAGTCAAAATCCCAAACCCAATCATCATCACTATCATTTTCAGTTTTGATATGTTTTGACTCTCGCTGTCCAGGTGGATTTTCATCTAACTGCGCGGTTTTGCGTTCTTTAGCCGCAAGCCTGTTTTCTTGCTGTTCTTGTGATTCCCAGGCACGCTTTCTTTTCTTACTTTCTCTATCAGTTGCAAGCCTGTTTTCTTGCTGTTCTTGTGATTCCTCGGAACGCTTTCTTTTCTTACTTTCTTTGGTTTTCAAAAAAATTTTTTGGCATAAACTCTTTGAGCAGCTTCCTCGGCTGTTGCCATTGTAGGTTCTTCAGTCATTTTAGAATTAAACATTTTTCCGTGAACAAATGTCTTAAATACCGTTAATGACGTCACCGTCATAGCAAAAATGACGACAACTAACTTCATGACGTCAGTCGACACAGAAACATGACGTCACCTGACAAACAGACACACAGACAGACAACTTATTTTTATATATATATAGATATATATATATATATATATATATATATATATATATATATATATATATATATATATATATATATATATATATATATATATATATATATATATCCTCTTTTATTTTTCAGTTTTTTTTCCTTTTTTTAGTTTTTTTTTATTTTTCAGTTTTTAGTTTTTTTTTATGTTGCATGTTCAAGAGTCGGTAAACCTGACAATCTATTTATATGTCCCCCCAACGGTAGTTTTTATATATATAGATAGATTCGGTCGTTATTTGTGTCCCGGTGTCCCTGTCTATAATTTCTCTTTGAGTGTCCCGGTCATCATTTATATTCCCTGTTTCCTGGTGTCCTGGTCGTCATTTGTGTCCCGGTGTTCCGGTCTGTTATTTCATCAGTTGACAAACATGACGTCGTCATAACAAACATGACGACAACTAACTTCATGACGACATACAGCTCAATCCTAATGACTTCAGTCGACACACAGACAAACAACTTATTTTTATATATATAGAAGATATATAAGCCCCCCCGCGAGCGTATGTTGTTACGCGCCATATTAGTTACGCGCCATTGTAGTTGTGTCCCTGTGTCCCACTACAGGTTTACTGACTCTTGAATATGCAACATATAATTGTCCATGGGAACAACAATCCGTATTCAGATCTATACCTCATTATTCTACTGATTGCACTTGAGTTTTGTTGAAGGTGATTGCTAATCAAACATTCCCTGTGTCTCCATCGTCATTTATATATTACCTTTTTTTCATTGGTTTTTACCTTTTTTTTGATTTTTTAGTTTTTTTTTCTTTTTTCTTTTTAATTTTTTTTTGTAGTTTTTACCCTTTTTTTTAGTTTTTTATTTTTATTCTTATTTTAAGTTTTCTTTTTCTCCTTTATTTTTCAGTTTTTTCCTATTTTAGTTTTTTTTCTTTTTTAGTTTTTAGTTTTTTTTAGTTTTTTACCTTTTTTTAGTTTTTTTTTTAGTTTTGGTTTGTTTGTAGTTTTTACCTTTTTTTAGTTATTTTTATTAGTTTTTAGTTTTTTTTCTTTTTTAGGTTTTAGTTTTTAGCTTTTTTTACTTTTTTTAGCTTTTTTATTTTGTTTTTGTTTTTTTTTGTAGTTTTTGTAAGGTTTGAAACTGGAACCTCTCGAACCTAGAACCTGGACATACCGCGTTACCAACACAGCTACATCAGCTTGTATACTTTCGTTTTTGAATTGGTATATGATGAAATAATTCAGACGTCATATGCGGACAGACAGACAGACATAACCCACAAACAACTTATTTTGATATATATATATATATATATATATATATATATATATATATATATATATATATATATATATATATATATATATATATATATATATATATATATATATATATATATATATATATATATATATATATATATATATATATATATATATATATATATATATATATATACTAGCTGTTGGGGTGGCGCTTCACGCCACCCCAACACCTAGTTGGTGGGGGCGCTTCGCCCCCCCCCAAGCCCCCCCACGCGCGTAAGTCGTTACGCGCCATATTAGTTACGCGCCATTGTAGTTGTGTCCCTATGTCCCACCTGTGAATCGACCATTCCCTGAGTCGCCATCGTCATTTATATATCCCCCTGTGCACCCGGCGTCCCCTTTGTAGTTATGTCCCTGTGTCCCGGTCGTCGTCATTTATACTCCCTGTGTCCCGGTGCTTTGTTGATTGCTAATCGAACATTCCTTTTGTCCCGGTCGCTTTCTCTTTGAGTGTCGTCATTCATTTAGATTGTTTCTCCTTTATTTTTCAGTTTTTTTCCTTTTTTTAGTTTTTTTTCTTTTTTAGTTCTTTAGTTTTTACCTTTTTTAGTTTTTTTTAGTTTTTTAGATGAAAATTTTTTTTAGTTTTTTTCCTTTTTTTCTTTTTAGTTTTTTATTGTTTTTACCTTTTTTTTAGCTTTTTTAGTTTTTTTCGTTTTTTCTTTTTACTTTTTTTTAGTTTTTATCTTTTTTATTTTTTTTTATTTTTATTCTTAATTTTATTAGTTTTCTTTTTCTCTTCTATTTTTCAGTTTTTTCCTTTTTTTAAGTTTTTTTTTTTAGTTTTTAGTTTTTTTAGTTTTTTTTCCTTTTTTTCTTTTTAGTTTTTTATTGGTTTTTACCTTTTTTTTTTAGCTTTTTTAGTTTTTTTCGTTTTTTCTTTTTACTTTTTTTTTTAGTTTTTATCTTTTTTATTTTTTTTTATTTTATTCTTAATTTTATTCATTTATATATCCCCCTGTGCACCCCGGCGTCCCCTTTGTAGTTATGTCCCTGTGTCCCGGTCGTCGTCATTTATACTCCCTGTGTCCCGGTGCTTTGGTGATTGCTAATCGAACATTCCTTTTGTCCCGGTCGCTTTCTCTTTGAGTGTCGTCATTTATTTAGATTGTTTCTCCTTTATTTTTCAGTTTTTTTCCTTTTTTTAGTTTTTTTCTTTTTAGTTCTTTAGTTTTTACCTTTTTTAGTTTTTTTTAGTTTTTTAGATGAATTTTTTTTTAGTTTTTTTCCTTTTTTTCTTTTTAGTTTTTTATTGGTTTTTACCTTTTTTTTAGCTTTTTTAGTTTTTTTCGTTTTTTCTTTTTACTTTTTTTTAGTTTTTATCTTTTTATTTTTTTTATATTTTTATTCTTAATTTTATTAGTTTTCTTTTTCTCTTCTATTTTTCAGTTTTTTCCTTTTTTTTAAGTTTTTTTTTTAGTTTTTAGTTTTTTTAGTTTTTTTTTCCTTTTTTTCTTTTTAGTTTTTTATTGGTTTTTTACCTTTTTTTTAGCTTTTTTAGTTTTTTTTCGTTTTTTCTTTTTACTTTTTTTTTTAGTTTTTATCTTTTTTATTTTTTTTTATTTTAATCTTAATTTTATTAGTTTTCTTTTTCTCTTCTATTTTTCAGTTTTTTCCTTTTTTTAAGTTTTTTTTTAGTTTTTAGTTTTTTTAGTTTTTTAGTTTTTTTAGTTTTTTAGTTTTTTAGCTTTTTTATATTTTTTATTAGTTTTTAGTTTTTTTTGTAGTTTTTGCCTTTTTTTAGTTTTTTCAGTTTTTTTTTTTAGTTTTTAGTTTTTTACCTTTTTTGTGGATCGTCACCTGATCCACAGATCCACAGATCCACAGACAACTTATTTTTTATATATATAGAAGACTAGCTTTCGCGCCACCCCAACACCTAGTTGGTGGGGGCGCTTCGCGCCCCCCCCAAGCCCCCCCGCGCGCGTAAGTCGTTACGCGCCATAATAGTTACGCGCCATTGTAGTTGTGTCCCTATGTCCCACCTGTGAATATAGATAGATATATATATATATATATATATATATATATATATATATATATATATGGTTTTAACTACGTAAAACTTGCGAATATACAACATTCTTTGCTGTCCCATTGTCTTTGCATATAAATAGTTTGTCAGGTTTACCGACTCTTGAACATGCAACATATAATGGTCCATGGGAAAACAATCTGTATTCAGATCTATACCTCATGATTCTAATGATTGCCCTTGAGCTTTGTTGATGGTGATTGCTAATCGACCATTCCCTGTCCCGGTGTCCCGGTCGTCATTTACATCCCCCTGTTTCCCCCGGTGTCCCCGTTGTAGTTGTGTCACTGTGTCCCGGTCGTCATTTATATTCCCTGTGTCCCGGTCGTCATTTGTATCCCGGTGTCCCGGTCTGTATATACATTCGTTTTTTAGTTTTGTTTTTCTCCTTTATTTTTTTCCTTTTTTTTTCTTTTTTAGCTTATTTAGATTTTTAGATTTTTTAGTTTTTTTTATTAGTTTTTAGTTTTTTTTCTTTTTAGTTTTTTTGTCCCGGTCGTCATTTATATCCCCCTGTTTCCCCCGGTGTCCCCGTTGTAGTTGTGTCCCTGTGTCCCGGTCGTCATTTATATTCCTGTGTCCCGGTCGTCATTTGTATCCCGGTGTACCGGTCTGTATATACATTCGTTTTTTAGTTTTGTTTTTCTCCTTTATTTTTTTCCTTTTTTTTTCTTTTTTAGTTTATTTAGATTTTTAGATTTTTTAGTTTTTTATTAGTTTTTAGTTTTTTTTTCTTTTTAGTTTTTTTGTAGTTTTTACCTTCTTTTTAGTTTTGTTAATTTTTTTTTTTTTACTTATGTCCTGGTCGTCATTTATACTCCCTGTGTCCCGGTGCTTTGTTGATTGCTAATCGAACATTCCCTTTGTCCTGGTCGCTTTCTCTTTGAGTGTCGTCATTTATTTTTTTCTTTTTTAGTTCTTTTAGTTTTTACCTTTTTTAGTTTTTTTTAGTTTTTTAGATGAAAATTTTTTTTAGTTTTTTCCTTTTTTTCTTTTTAGTTTTTTATTGGTTTTTACCTTTATGTTAGCTTATTTTTCAGTTTTTTCCTTTTTTTTATTTTTTTTTTATTTTTTATTTTTTTTAGTTTTTTACCTTTTTTTAGTTTTTTTTTAGTTTTTTTAGTTTTTTTTAGTTTTTTAGCTTTTTTACTTTTTTTATTAGTTTTTAGTTTTTTTGTAGTTTTTGCCTTTTTTTAGTTTTTTCAGTTTTTTTTTAGTTTTTTATTGGTTTTTACCTTTATTTTAGCTTATTTTTCAGTTTTTTTCCTTTTTTTTTAGTTTTTTTAGTTTTTAGTTTTTTTAGTTTTTTACCTTTTTTTAGTTTTTTAGTTTTTTTAGTTTTTTAGCTTTTTTATTTTTTTTATTAGTTTTTAGTTTTTTTTGTAGTTTTTGCCTTTTTTTAGTTTTTTTTAGTTTTTTAGCTTTTTTATTAGTTTTTAGTTTTTTTTTTGTAGTTTTTTGCCTTTTTTAGTTTTTTTAGTTTTTTAGCTTTTTTATTTTTTTTATTAGTTTTTAGTTTTTTTTGTAGTTTTTGCCTTTTTTTAGTTTTTTTCAGTTTTGACGTCACCTGATCCAGTTTTTTCAGGTGACGTCACCTGATCCACGATCCACAGATCCACAGACAACTTATTTTTATATATATAGATAGTTTTTTTTTTTTTACTTATGTCCTGGTCGTCATTTATACTCCCTGTGTCCCGGTGCTTTGTTGATTGCTAATCGAACATTCCTTTTGTCCTGGTCGCTTTCTCTTTGAGTTTCGTCATTTATTTTTTTCTTTTTTAGTTCTTTTAGTTTTTACCTTTTTTAGTTTTTTTTAGTTTTTTAGATGAAAATTTTTTTTAGTTTTTTCCTTTTTTTCTTTTTAGTTTTTTATTGGTTTTTACCTTTATTTTAGCTTATTTTTCAGTTTTTTTCCTTTTTTTAGTTTTTTTTTATTTTTTATTTTTTTTAGTTTTGTACCTTTTTTTAGTTTTTTTAGTTTTTTTAGTTTTTTAGCTTTTTTACTTTTTTTATTAGTTTTTAGTTTTTTTTTGTAGTTTTTGCCTTTTTTTAGTTTTTTCAGTTTTTTTAGTTTTTTATTGGTTTTTACCTTTATTTTAGCTTATTTTTCAGTTTTTTTCCTTTTTTTTAGTTTTTTTTAGTTTTTAGTTTTTTAGTTTTTTACCTTTTTTTAGTTTTTTTAGTTTTTTTAGTTTTTTAGCTTTTTTATTTTTTTTATTAGTTTTTAGTTTTTTTTGTAGTTTTTGCCTTTTTTTAGTTTTTTTAGTTTTTTAGCTTTTTTATTAGTTTTTAGTTTTTTTTGTAGTTTTTGCCTTTTTTTAGTTTTTTCAGTTTTGACGTCACCTGATCCAGTTTTTTCAGGTGACGTCACCTGATCCATCTACAGACAGACAGACAACTTATTTTTATATATATAGAAGATATAATCTGGCGTAACGGACAGACAACTTATTTTTATATATATAGATAAGTTGTCTGTCTGTGTGTCTGTCTGTGGATCAGGTGACGTCATGTTTCTGTGTTGACTAACGTCATGAAATTAGTTGTCGTCATTTTTGCTTTGACGGTGACGTCATTCAAGATATTTAAGACATATGTTCACGTAGAAATCTATTACTGTTTAAGTTTACAATGACTGATGAACTTACCATGGCAAAAGCCGATGAAGATGCTCAAAGAGTCTATGCCAAAAAACTTGCTGCTGATAGAGAAAGTCAGAAAAGAAAGCGTGCCGAGGAATCAAAAGAATAGCAAGGAAACAGGCTTGAGGCTGATAGAGAAAGAAAGAACAGAAAGCGTGCCGAGGAATCAAAAGAACAGCAAGGAAACAGGCTTGAGGCTGATAGAGAAAGAAAGAACAGAAAGCGTGCCGAGGAATCAAAAGAACAGCAAGGAAACAGGCTTGAGGCTGATAGAGAAAGAAAGAACAGAAAGCGTGCCGAGGAACTACCAGAGCAACGCGGAAGCAGACTTGCTGCTAAAAGAGAAAGTGAAAAAAGAAGGCGTGCCGAGGAATTACAAGAAGAGCAAGAAATCAGGCTTGCTGCTGATAGAGAAAGTAAGAAAAGAAAGCGTGCCGAGGAATCACAAGAACAGCAAGAAATCAGGCTTGCTGCTGATAGAGAAAGTAAGAAAAGAAAGCGTGCCGAGGAATCAGAGCAACCTGAAAGTTATCGCCTGGCATTCAGGTACAACCCAGTCGATGATTATAGCTTGAGTAGATGTGTTCAAATCGGGACAATGTCTAAAATTTGTCCCTATTGCAAGGCCTGAATGTGTTGCGCCTCAGGAAAAGTTAAACTTCCTCTATTGGCTGCACCACCAGAGCCATTGAAGACGAATGAATGCTTGCCTGAAAATTCTAATTTATGGGCACACGTAAAAATATTAAAATTAACTACAAATATGCGTGTCCAATTGCAAAACGATGACTCTGGTCAAACATTTTCAGATCAATTGCTGACAATTGGAAACGGAAAGCTCCCAGTAGACCCAATTTCAGGACGTATACAACTACCTGCTGATTTCTGTAATTTAGTGACGTCCAAAAATGAATTGATTGAAAAAGTATTTCCGAATAT